>NC_088308.1:18586893-18889924 GCF_910592395.1 Lineus longissimus | reverse complement strand
AAATCAAATCAGCGTTGATGCACTCCAATCTAAATCACTAGTTACCTCAGCCAATGAACTGACTGCGATAGTTCCTGCACTCACGGAGATGAATAATTAATACTATTTCTTTTTTCTGGAAAAATCATGCTGTGTAAAAAATGTTCATTGAAATTCCATTTATCCTCCATTAAGATTTTTAAAGTTGCTTAAAATGTGCTAATGGAGACTTGAAATGAGTCAGAGATGGTGAGAAAAGATTGTCATAGATGGTTTGGGATTCATTGGGTCAGGTGTGGGCTTTCAAGGACAAGGACATGTCCTAAACCTATAGCCAATGTTAAGGACAAGGACATGTTCTAAACCTATAGTCATGATAGTTCAGATCAGTCGCGAGGGAGCGTAGTCAGAAGTCAAACTTGCTGAGATTGGGTAAAAAGCAATTTGTAGGAAGACAGGTAACCTATACTAACTTGAACAGGTCTGTTTAGATTGGCAAGCAGGTGCTGGTTACAAAGCACCCATATTACCCAGGCATTGTATCATAAGTCATGTACCTGGAATTTCTAGGCAGACTACACTCAACAGGCCAAGAATCTCAAGTATTAACTCATTATACAACTACTATCTCATGGTTACCGATAAAATCCAGAAGGAAATCATCAGAAGGAAATGAAACAATTGAAATTAAATGAATTCCTGCATTCCTCTATATGGTGGAGACTTTTTGTAATATAGCAAGGAAGGAAGGAATGAAATTAAGAACTATTCATCACACCAGTGAAGTCCGACACGCATACAGCGACACGACTGTCAACTAGGAACTTCTATTTGAAGTTGATTTCATTTTGAAATGTTCATTTTCATTTCAACAATTTCAACAATTTTATTTCATTTTGTTTCATTCCAGGGTTTCATCACTAACCCACAATTTACACGAAATGATGGCTAAGCATGGAGAACATTACAAAATCTAAACCATTTCACAGAATCACTTACATGACTTACAATGCAACAAACAGTGCCACCATGTGAGAGACACCAGCACTACACCTGTCCAAGCAATCACGCAAACCATCAAGATGTCGTTTTAAACCACACTGATTGGCAATCGGATCTCTGGCGATCCATACACACCAGCTATTATGGTAAATCAATTCCACAACAGTAGCGCCTCGATACCAAATCACAACACTGCTCTATACTGGCGGAAAATAAGTTCACCGCAACTGGGAGGAAAAAGCAATACCTGTGAAAAAGCATTAACTATTAAAACGAAGATGTTTCACCCAAGATTGTTACTCATGCATGTTAATGAACATAGACATATGTGATTACACTGTGTACGATGTAAACTTGACATGACACAGAAGCAATCACCATGGTGGAAAGTTTTCGCGCATTCTCCGTACTGATGTTGATCTATCATAGATTCTTGGTATTTTCCCTGTTTACCTGCCACACACTAACAGAAGACCTAACAGGTCTTTATTTGATGCGACGCCAAGCTATATCTTGCCAAGATCGACTTGTGTTATCTTGTTGTGTACAGTTATGATGTGTATGTTAGGTCGAGAGAGAACTGAGGCAAATTGGTGCATAACATAACACGGCAATTCTTCATTTCTTTCATGAAACAGGTTGCTCTAATTCATGTACACCAGAAACCTTCTGGTAACCTTCTCGTATGTGGCTATACCAACATCAAATATACTTCACGGAGGATGACACTTATCAAAACAACAAAAACATCTTGTGGCATTCTACTGGGAGAATAAAATTATTTTGATTCAATAAAACACTCTCCTAAACTAGGCAAATCAATGACTGCTGGGTAATGTATTGCATACTTCATCAAGAGACCACTCTGAAATTAACTTCATTATCAAAAGTCCACTTTCTGAGTTGTTCCACACCATACAATAATTATTCAGTGAATCAGAATCCGATTGCTGACAACTCATTTTCAGATATATTTTTTTCTCAACGTTTTTGTGAAGTGAGCAGGGAGTTTCTTTTGGAACAACAGGTACCCATCTAATAAATGGAATTGATTCAACAACTTCCTTATACCAGAAAACACGAAATGTCATCACCAGATGATAATAGTTGATTTCATAACTTCCTAATACAAGAGACTTTATAGGTCAGCATCGACTACCTCACCAGCTCAGAATTCGATAAGCAATCCTTCGAGATATCAAAGAAAAGATGCACTGTCCATCAGATCTTAAGACCTGGGGACTCTAGTGAGTGACACAAGAGGTAAAAGTAATAGCATCAGAAGCGGTTGAGTGGATGATTTTTTATCCTCTCCCACTAAGAGGTTTAACGTGCCGACGGATGAAAAATCTGTTCCTACCTTATTCGGAAGATGAAGACGAGTTTCTATGAGGGATTATGATCGACCCAGTGGTTCAAAATCGACATGTTCTACGCGTCAGTGGCTGAAAAAAGCAAGAATTCATTAGAAATGGGATTAGGTTGAGGTATGGAGAGGAGTCAAATCTACTTCGGCATGCAATGGTCTTTGTCTGTCTCCCTGACGTGTCCTTATCGCCAGTATGGGAGGAAGGAAGTGGAAAGGCGATGGTCTCAAAGGAAGTTTGCTTATTTTAACTCTCATCATCTTATTTCACTCACACTACTTTACAGGCTTTAACCTTTAACTTTTTATCCAAACCAGACAGATCATATTGGAAGCTAAATATTAGTAGTTATGGATCAATGAGAGCAAGAAACGGAATCTTTTGTCAGAAATGATGTAAGACGTACAGCACCCTCCTGGTAACTTCAGGGCATTGACATTGGGTTCTGAAAAAGCCTTTAGACCAAACCACACATGGCTACTGAGATAATAGGACTAAGAGCATGCATCCTACACCAGTAAATTACAAATGTGAACAATTGGATAATTCAGACAAGCTGAGATTATAGTTCCATCTTCATGTAATGCAGCATTTATTGATTCGAGGTTGGTGCCAAACGTTTCCACCAAGTGGTTCATAAAATCAATGTCCAGGTTAGCGACTTTCAACAGAGAGTGACACCCACACATCGGTGAGTCTTGGCACTTTAGAGACTGAGAAGTCTGCTCTTACGACACTAAAAATGATAATAATATCATCGTGACCCATTATGTGGCTTAGGTATTAGGAACCAGTCAAAATTAAGAAACAGTTTTTATTTTGAGATGTTTTAGAGTAGCAACTGATACCTCACTGTCGGTAATGGTTGTCTCACCAAACACTGCTTGGAGGGTTTGGGCCAACATTTTACCTCCAGTCTCACTGTGTTTTGTGAGACAACCAATACCTCAATTTGGTATCAATTCCTTAAGTCACAATTGATAGGCTTCCAGAAAGGTACTCTTGGGTATAAAGTAGATGCAGCTATTAAGCTTTTGGTTCCACAGCTCAGCTTGAGGGTTTACAGTATTCCTTGTGAATACTAATTAATGTCAACCATCTATCACATAACAAGAGAGATATGCATTCTACTACAGGAAATTTCTCCATAGTCATACTAACGAGTTATTGCCAAGTGTTACCTTGTTGTACAACTAACGCCACCTTTCCCTTGTAAAAGAATGTTGAAAGGTGTTGTGTTTACTGCAGAGCATATCATCATTGGCATATTATTACTAGATCCTTTGGCCTCTCACAGACATAGACAAAATACTCAGGCTAAACAAAGATTCTTGGTTTGTTTTACCAATCTCCTTGCCATATCAAAGGATGCACAGGTCACTCCAGTCCAAATGGCATCAGAAACAATGCACTTACCCATCTTGGCCTCTTAAGTGCTTTGCCAAGGTAGGTGATGGTTACTTAAAACAATTCAAGAGTAGTAATGCATTGTTGACAGACAACCTAGCAGCTATGATTGCCATGATAAAGAGGCAATGCTGCTGTGGTTACGAATACTATTGCTTTAAGCCTCCTTTGAGAGAGGCTTGCTACTGTGAAGGTCTTTTATGTTCACCTTGCCAGTGGCACTCGTCAACATACGTGCAAACAAATTTATGTATCACATACTAGCAATGTGACAAGCTTACAGGGTCACGTCAATGGGGGATTGTAAAGTTCAGACAAATGTTTATTCTGTTCTGTTAGGTAGAAATATGCATTTTTCCCACCAAACTGGTAAAAAATTATAACTCTTCGTTTCTACCTTCCAGTGTTTTAGTTCATTTGAAAGTTGTACTTACTGAATTATACTCCTGTAGTGATGATCAGGTCCAGTCTCTACATTTCGCAAGAGTTCAGGACCCCATAGAAGTATATCAGTGAAGAGAGAGGAATCAATGTAACTCAATGACGATGACATTGGAGCCAATTTGATACATGTAGGTGGATCAATTGCGTTGCCTCATCAAACTCTAGAACCTTTTCTAAACTCGATTTCCAGAATTGCAGACAGCTGAGCTTAAAAAGTCACATCAAAAATTGCTTAACCTGTATAAAAGCCAAAGCTGACAGTCTGTTATAACTAAGCTTGAAAATTTGATGGGATAAAGAGAGAGGAACCATCTTTGCCATGATAGTCGAGCCCTGACCCATTGTTGGTGATAAATAAAACCGTTGGAGCTGCGTGCGACCAGGCCGGAAATGTCTGCTGAAGAAGCAATTTAAACAAAAGCATGGGTGTTATGTCTAAACAAGAGTATTCATTTGTTGTCTCATCTTTTCAGGCAAGAATCAAATTCTGGGAGCATCAGCCTACCACTTCAAACAGAAGAGAGAATGAGGTTTTTTGGTTCAAATGGTGGCAAATTGGTCTATCAGCCTGGGTTACAGAAGAGCGGCATCAATAGTTTCAAATCTGGAGCCACACAGCGAGATTAGTGCCAGAAGTCTACCACGAAAGGACACAGGAAAGATAAATGAAATACATGCTCACACAGCCAACCTGCCCCCCCCCCACCTCGAATTCAGTCGCAATGTAGCTGATGGCTTTGTCAATCATTTCAGGCCATTTCAAAATCACAAAATCTTTTTATTGAGCATCACAAGTATTTGTATATCGCTAACATAGTTACATTCAAACGCCCAATTTACGTCACTTCACCTCTGAGAACTTAAAAAGTATGTCAAATCAAAAACCTGCAGGATATGTGATGTATCCTTGTTAAGGGTACCTACCATAAGAATATTATTGAAAACAAGTCACTGATAATGGAGATATTGCACTTTTTCCCTTTTCAGTTTTGAAGCCGAGGATCAGATCAGACCGGAATTTGTTGTTGAGGTTATCTGACATGGGGGATCATGTGTACAAATTTCAAGTTCATAGCCAGTTAAGAAACGTGCCACTGTTTTTGAAACTGGATACAGACGACGACGAACCACGACAGACGATGACGAACAACAGACGAATGACGACCGACAATTTCGACAACTAGAGCAAACGACGACTAGGGCCACCGATGACTACGACGACTAGGGCGACCGATGACTACGACGACTAGGGCGACCGATGACTACGACGACTAGGGCCACCGATGACTACGACGACTAGGGCGACCGATGACTACGACGACTAGGGCCACCGATGACTAGGGCGACCGATGACTATGACGACTAGGGCGACCGATGACTACGACGACTAGGGCCACCGATGACTACGACGACTAGGGCCACCGATGACTACGACGACTAGGGCCACCGATGACTACGACGACTAGGGCCACCGATGACTACGACGACTAGGGCGACCGATGACTACGACGACTAGGGCGACCGATGACTACGACGACTAGGGCGACCGATGACTACGACGACTAGGGCGACCGTTGACTACGACGACTAGGGCGAAGGATGACTATGATGACTAGGGCGACCGATGACTATGACGACTAGGGCCACCGACTAGGGCGACCATTGACTATGACGACTAGGGCGACCGATGACTATGACGACTAGGGCGACCGCTGACTATGACGACTGGGGCGACCGCTGACTATGACGACTAGGGCTACCGTTGACTATGACGACTAGGGCGACCGATGACTATGACGACTAGGGCGACCGATGACTATGACGACTAGGGCGACCGATGACTATGACGACTAGGGCCACCGATGACTACGACGACTAGGGCGACCATTGACTATGACGACTAGGGCGACCGATGACTACGACGACTAGGGCGACCGATGACTACGACGACTGGGGCCACCGATGACTACGACAACTAGGGCGACTGATGACTAAGACGACTGGGGCCACCGATGACTAGGGCGAACGACGACTACAATGACCGACGTCTATGACGACCGACGCTGGACACAGCGGTATTGTATAGACTCCCCTACGGTGAACCAAAAAGTGCTGAATGAAGCAACATGTTGTTGAATAAATTTCATGCCTAATAATCGTGGAAGTCGACAGGTGATGCCATAAATGTTCAACATGACGAAGTATGAATATTTCCATCATGGGCAGCGAATAAGCAGCGTAGTTTCAATATTGCCAATAAATAGGTAATCAAAGCCTTTTCTTCCATTCAGAAGATTTGGACAGATTTTTTAGGTCGATTGGCACAGCCGATAGCAAGCAATATTGTAGCCTTGTTTCTTTCAGACATGGAGTATTATTTCAAGGTCAATGGTTGTTTTCTTGTTGAGATTTCTGATGGCAACAACAAGATATTGATATCTCTGTTCCACAAATGTTAGGCAGAATAACAGCAATACGCAATATCAATATTCTTTGTTCTAGTTGTTCCTGAGGTTGTACATTTCCAGGCGGTTAGAACCATAAATATCAAAACCTGCAGTGTCTGATCATCAAATCTTTAAACTGTTGTCAAGAATCCTGACACCAAGTATCAATATCAAGTTTCACAGTTTAGAATGGAGCTTTGAAGAACAGGTATCGACATCGGAGGACCTACACATGAATTATTTGCTGTGCAGTTGGCAAGCTTCGGCCACCAACAATCACAAATGACTACACGCACAAAATATTCTCTGTACCAAGTTTCCAGTTCATAGCTAAAAGTGGTTAAGAAACATGCCATATGTACACTCAAATGCCCAATTTAAGCCACCTGACCTATGTGACCTTGAAAAGTAAGTCTTAGTATGTAAGTAAGAGTTAGGAGTACTGACCATAAGAATATTATTGAAAACAAGTCACTGATAAGCGAGATATTGCACTTTTTACCTTTTCAGTTTTGAAGTCGAGAATCCGATCGGACCAGAATTCGTTGTCAGAGGATATCTGGCGTAGGGAGTCATGTGTACAAAATTTCAGGTTCATAGCTTTAGCGGTTTTGAGGTCACCTGACCTGGAGGGTCCTAGCAGTTAAGAAACGTGCCACCGTTTTTGAAACAGGATACAGACGACAACAACAGCGACGACAGACGACGGACACAGCAGTATTGTATAGACTATCCTACGGTTAGCCAAAAACCCAGACGTTGAAAATAAATCAGGTTGATATTCAAGTTTGGCAGGCATTCAAGATATCAGTGACATAAGATTACAATTTTTTTCAACATATTGGTAATATATCATTACAATTTTTTCTATTGGAAACTGGCAATGAGTTTCTGATGTTCTGCTCTTGGATAAAATAACAAGAATCCAAATATTTCACAGAGCAGCATTTGACAATTTGATTATTTCAAACTTAAAAGTTTGTGTCAAGACCATGCACATAACACATTCTCACAACCACTCATGGAAGTCAACTTCGACAAGAAAATGTACCGGTATATTTGCTCCAAGCGCTTCATCATACAAGAGCCTTTGTGACGACACAATTTTTTGTCCGAAAGGCACAATTTCTTCGCAATTTTTGCATATCGCTTCTTCCGTGCCTCTCTTGTATTTTAAGGCATTGTGTTGTTTGATAGTGAAGGGCAACGAATGATAAAACGTTCCGTAACAGCATGCCTTTATGTACCATTTGGCAAAAACACACAGCGCAGCCTTTATCGGCAAAGACATAAAAAATGTCACGAAGAAACTCCCCAAGAAATTAGCGATTTCTGCAGTGATTTCACCATATCTCCAATAAATGTATCGCCCCAGGCAATTAAATAACTCACAATTCAAAATACCTCTATCCCACCTCAAACTGGCCAAAGGCGCTGCGTTTTATGAATTCATAAAATGTGTTGCCTAGTAACATGGACAGTGAGGATCCTGGCTCTATTTGTGGACATCTCATCAGAAAGATGAGATGAGATCTATGGTGGAGCATCTTCACAGTTAGAATACGCAGTCACGTCAAGCTTAGTAGCGACATGATCTTCCAATCGTTCAATAGCCATTCCTTTTTTTGATTTCAAGGTTTCTACTGTAAAAGTTCTTGCTGATAGCTAGTTCATGTTTTGAATATGTGTATTTCTGCAAGATCTTTTTACCAGATTTTCACCAGATTCCTTTGTATTCTTAATGAATAGTATTAGTGTGCAGAAACCTTGCATAATTTGTCAGTTTTTCGATACAAAAATAGGGATAGGAGACTTGAATTCTAATTGTATTACTTTGTTTTGTCATCTTGAGTTGTTTTGCATGATATATATTGATTTGTATTGTTGTAAGGGCTGATGGCCTTAATCATTAATAAAAGTTTATTATCATTATTTGCATTATTATTATTATTTTATTACTATTATAGTTCAATAAGGAAATGCAATAATGCGAGCATCAAGGATCTGGGCATGATGTACGGCCGCCCAGATTGATACAATGAAAGACAAAATGTTATTTCTCCATTGATTCCTCTTGATGGTTGTCACCAGACAAAGTAAAGAAGACAGAGCCTTGTGGTTAACAGTGTGGGCTACCACGCAATGGGGCCCGGGTTTGATCGGGAGAACCCAGGATTTGTACACTACAAAAACGCAACATTAAATCATTTCGTTAGATAAGATGATGTAAAGTGCTTCGATTCAGGACCAGCACATCAGATGGAGCTTGTGTAGCTTACATTGTTTCAAAGATAGGATTGCCACAGTCAATGGGACCCGCTTTTCAACAACGTAGAACAGCGTCATTGGGCACCGAATGGTTGGGTGTAATAGACGTAGACTTACATCGTGTTAACATTAGTGTCAATTCAGCTTTTGAACCCAGATATCCTTGCTCCTTTACGGAGATGCCCCTTACCATTCCACACGACACACTTGTAGAAACTGTCATCTCGACTGTCCTGAATACATTCTACTATAGTAAGCATGTAATTAACCTCATAATACACCAATTCATGCCCATGTGAATGCATGTGTACACAAATACATATCGTAGATCGGCTAATAGAGCATAATTCATTCATGAAATTATCTACATACATCTCACTGATGTATCATTAAACTCGTCAATAGTGGTTCGGGGCATGAATTGAAGGTCTTGGTGTAGCGGCTGTTTGTGACAATAATTAGAACCTAATAGAGTCAATCAAGCAACGGCCTGCAACATATTTTATTTAAAGGGACTATATTTTCAGTAGATTGGTGGCGGTCTGTCTGAGTGACGCAGGACAAGATCAATGCTGTGGTTCTTCTTGTTTTCAATATTGAAGAGCATGTGAGCAAATGTTGACCAATATTGGCTCTTTCAACAATATTTGGGCAAATTGTACTGTAGGAGGAAACCAGGCAACCCAGAGAAAACCTATGCTGTCGAAGACAGTCATCCTCTCTATCACATAAGTATACTGGAACAACCAGGAATCGCACCCAAGACTTCAGAGGTGACAGGCACTGATGATTGTATTGCGCCTCTGCACTGTTGGAAGTTCTCCTAACATTCATGGGTTTACTTTAGTGGGATTTGGAAATGATCGGGAGGGTTAGAAAATGGCTTTGGGGTTTGCCAAAATTGCCAGCTGGGTTTCGGAAAGGGGTCTTTTTTATAAGAGGACATCGGGACAGGCACCCCTTTCCACTGTAAGTAGCCTTGATGTTAGGCAACTATTGTGATACCCAGCTATATCTGCTTTTTAAATTAGCAGATTAAGATCAGACTAGTTGCCCAAAATCACAACAAATTGTCAATAAATATAAAAATAATAATAATCTGTATTTATTACTCCTTTGAAAACTTACATAATCATTGGGTTTGGAAGTGTAACATTCAGGATGAGAGATAAATACCTCTCTCTGCCAAAATTGCATCATACTCATTTCTCATCATGAGTTTGGCAAGTTGGTTATTATCTTTCACTACACGATGAATATATTTAAGAATTTTTACAAATATATTAAACAACAATGGTATTCGACCAATTTCACTATGTACACCGCTATTGGTCGTATTCCTTCGAGCACCAAGTAGCGGTTTGCATATTCTCAAATGCACAAGTTCATGAATATATGACACATGAAAGAGTCTGGCCAATATAACAAGCCGTTCGGTCACAACTCCACTTATCAAGTTGTTCCAGTGCACACTCCATTTTTATTAGCTGTCACTTATTTTGAAAAACAACACTGGCAGCAAGCAGCACTTGTTCATTGACTTGAAATTTATTTGCTGTGCAGGTCATCAGGCCTAGTGAAATTGCTTGACAGGTTGCCCTAGAAACACAACAAGGCTAATTTCCGATTGAGATTTGTACTGAGCAGACACCCTGATGTCATAAATGGTTTGTCATGCAGCCTAATTAAACTGAGCAGTGTTGGTAACAGTAAGGCCTTGACAGATTTCTTTGGTAATAAACAAGAATACATGTCACAGTTACTCTCCATGTTCTCAATATCACAACAAACATTTTCATGGAAAGAGCCCCCCCCCCCCCCCATACCAACAGCAGCTTCAGTTTTGTGAAATTCTTTCATTCTTATTCCTGTATTATACTTTGAAATAGTGACCTCCATCACCTACAAGCGTCATTCAATATCAACATCTCTATTCAAAGATATCTGAAAATAAACTTACACTTCCTCTGGCCAATTTACTGCATATTTCTTTTTTTCATATCAAGAATAACTGGCGTGAATAGCTTTCTTTACAACTGCACAAGAAAGTACATCTTGACCCCGCAGACTTTCACAATGCTTTTACTCTTTCAAACAGAATAGTAGTAAGTGATACAAACCATACTATAGAGAGCCTGGATGAACAGTGGCTTGCAAACATTGCAAGTGACTTCATCATGCTAGCCTGGTACCTACCAAGAATTGATAGAGACTAGCTTTTGAAAGTGGCACTTTTATGTATTAAGTACACCTCTCTGTGAAGGACAGCATTGGACAGTCCTAAATTTTGATAGAGAGATTCTACAGCATACTTTTACTGGTTTCAAACTACAGTGGTAATTCATAGGATTATATCACACCCTCATCAATTAGACTTTCTGCGTGATTGTCCTTACAAGAGCAATGTATCATTCGACCACCAGGAGGCAGAGCCTTCTTCACAGGTACCTGCTCTGAATGAGGCGATAAAGGCATGATTGATGAATTCCACTGTTGGTAAGGTGCATGGCTCGGTAAAGAAACAACAGGAAATATGAGGGGCTGTTTCATGATGACCAGGCGGTGGACAAGCAGTCCTATTTCAGTGACTAGAGAAACTTCTGATACGGAGGAATAAGCTCTACAACCCAGAGAGAACCCCATTAAGCAAAAGAAGTTCTCTCCAAAACACTGCGTAAACAGGTGATTTTGTTGCATGCGATCATGATCACAGGTCTCAGCAACAAAAATTCCCCTTTTGCAGGGCCCTTAAGGCCAGCCAGGTTGCAATAGTGATGGGTATGCTTACCAATCCCAACAGCCAAGAAGATCAGGCATCTGCCTCTTGATCAAGAAGGCAACAGCTTGAAACCGAGCTTTTTCCCATGTAGCTGCAGTTACATGTAGAGTGTCTTATTAGCCAACCATGCCGAGCTGACACCTTTGAGCCGCATGAAAGGGATGTCAAACACCCTGTACACAGTGTACAGGTTTAAGGTATAGAGGATAGAGGAGACATCAGAAAATGTACACAAACATCCTTCAGGTACTGTGATTGTGCATTTGTGATGTCCACCAGCCAAAAATCATGATCTACGCTTGCATTAGAACTAAACCAAGACAGCAAGATTTTGAAATGGCCCCTGCGCCCTGGGCACGCTGAAGTGGAATGGAAAAACTGTTAACTAGAGTGCATTTGTTGAAGTCTTGTAGAGTCAACATAGAAAAGTAACTTGCTTTATTTCTGTGTGTCTGGTGCAGTCTGATTCACCTTATGATTGACGGCCAAAAGCCTCGGCTAACTGTACATTGTTGAGGGACCACATTCTCACAATCGGGGCATTCTTGAGGTGAACATTTGCACCCTAGGTGGGCATGTTTTTCACAATCCAGGACCAAGCTCCAATAGTTCCACGTAGCGCCAGGAAACAAAATTATCTCCTGCTTAAGTTTCATTGGGCTTGTCACTATCGAAACTGATATTGGCAGTTTTTTATGATAACGCACCCCACTGATCAGGAAAATGCTCTAATCTAGATCATTACAAAGTTTTTCATCAGCAAATTCTTTTTCAAGAGTTTAACAGTTGAAAATGGTGAAAGAAAAAAACTATTGTGTCTGCTGAAGTGTCAAGCCAACCTTGCACACGGAAATAAATCTTCTAAGTCGCATTTCTTTAGCATTTTTCTTAATTGGAAGGTGAACTCAATTGAAACTTACATGAAGGTTTTTTGCAGCCTCATCCTACCTTACTTCGGCCATTATCAATCTGAACAAATCTTAGAAAGTATGCAGTGTCATGCAGAGTTCAGAGTTGGATAAAAAAGTTGTTGCTCTATCCTGGAGAGGACTCGGTCACATATAAATGCAAATCTGACTACGAATACCAGCCTGAAGTTGGCAAGTTATTTCTTATTCTTTAATCCCGATTCTCAACTAAACTGTTGTTTTAACGCATGAAGGGTTACTGTGAGATGACAGTATGTATCAAGTACAAATTTACAAGTAATTAAAAAGTAAGCCATATATCTTTCGAGATACTTTTAATGTCAATATGTCAAAATGGAATCCGAATTTA
Organism: Lineus longissimus; assembly: GCF_910592395.1. Taxonomy (NCBI): domain Eukaryota; kingdom Metazoa; phylum Nemertea; class Pilidiophora; order Heteronemertea; family Lineidae; genus Lineus; species Lineus longissimus. The sequence continues at coordinate 18,876,953 of NC_088308.1, read as the reverse complement.
GAGAGTCTCTCAATGCCCAATATGTGAGAATGGAAGCCCGGAATTGAAGGAATTTTCTTTCGGAAATGTTTCTTTGAGACTAAGAACGAGTCTACAACAGGCACAAGCCATGTCTTGAGTCAGAAAAACACTGATAAAGAGGGTTTTAATTGTCTGGGTATCGGAGTTACAAAAAGATAACTCACCTTAGAACCATTGTTGAACACTTGGGCCGAGATCAAGACGAACTACATCAACTTCACTTGATGCTAATCTGCAACAATAGAGAGAATGAATATTATGGTACAAATATCATTCCCAAACAATTACTCCAAAAGGCCTATTAGTGTGAGGCCACACCAATTATAAAATGTTCACAAGCTAGAGCATGAACTGAAGGATGTCAGAAGTGACACTAAACAATTATATAACTTACATGTTCACCAGCAACAAGAAGATTCATGCCTGGTCATTTGAGACACAGGGAGCTGCGGATTATGTCACGTTTGGAATCATATTCTGGCTGCTATGTCATCAAGCGGTCAGATGTCAAACATCTGAGGAAGACTGGTACAACCATTTGATATTATCATTGATTGCGTGACAACTAACTTTATACTGTGACAATATTCATGATCAGATGAACATTTTTGCCATATTCATCTGTGTTTCCTTTGAGAACTGATTCTCAAAGAACACTGGAAAGTTACGTGCAAGCACAAAAACCAAGAAAGATTCTGCTCAAACAGAAGTAAAAAGAACCAGAGAAGTGAAAATGTCTTGCCTCTAACAGTAGGGCGGCATTGTTTGGTAAAGTCTAGGGTAGACACGAAACCAATTAAATCAACCTCATGTTTTTGTAATGATTAACAATTAGTGACCTGCTTCTGACAAATGTACAACTCGAGTAAATTGTGGAGGTACAGACCAATCCAGGTCGTCTTTCAGTCAAGCCTTAATTTGAGAGAAAATTTATCAAGTGCATTGCCCAAGGACATGAGACAACATCAATATCTTTCATGTTCACTACCTATTTCTTCTTCTTTACTACAACCTAAATGAATTAAAGATTCTTTCAAGTTTTGTTCATAATTCCATGGTTGTTTGGAAAACGTTCAGTCATTGAAACTGATTGGATCGGAATAATGCTGCATACACGTTTTATGAAATGAGATTGTCAAGACCGCACAAAAACAGAACTTTCTTTCTAATTCAGCGTCTATTGACAAGCAGTATCATCTTCAACATGCAGTAGTTCATTCTGTGTTACATTGGCGAGGCATGTAAAATCCGAGGAGAGCGTTAAGTTATATGCATACATGTACTATCTGATAGTTATTCTTGAGATGAAACACGGTAAAGTAGAAGACTAGTTTTTACCAGAAAAAAAACATTCTCACCTCCATGGAGTCTGTCTGGTATCAGAACAGCAAAATGTGAGGTAGGTTGAGAAACCTCACCCGACCTTTATGATAAATTCATACTGCTAATTGTCAATCAATGAAAAGATATGGACCTACACCTCCTCCACAGAGACTGAGTTCAAGTGCAGAAGGCACAAAAAGTGGCCAACATGTAGGCCTATCCAAAGTAACTTTGAACCAGAGAAGAAGAAGAACTGTGGCAATGATTAATATTTCTGTTGATGTTTGGCTAATGAAGAGTTAATGGGCATCATCGGGTAGGTTAGCTCACCTGTGTCAGTTAGCACCCACAAGAACACCAATCCAACAGTGACTCACAGCCTGTCAATCAGTTAACTCAAGGAAAAAATGTAGAAGAATTCCCATCTTTACAGCTACACCTGTCACTGCTTGATTCTCACATTCCCTGAGTGAAATTGGCAGCCATTTTCATTATTCGAAAATGGTGGCCTTTCAAACCTTGCAGCACAGCTAAGCCAGTCAAAATATTGCAAGATGTTAATTTAAGGGCCAATTCTAAAGCCCGCCACTGAGTTGGTTATATGCAATACTTACTCAAAAAATTGCTCATCTGCTGTGGTCATCACATGTTCCCAGTGACCAGAACCAGCAGTAATTACTGTGTAAAATCTGATTATGTCACAGTGATGACCACTTTTGCCCACACAAAAAACACACTTCTCTGCAATAAAGATCAGTAGTCAACTCCCTGCTCTGCAGATAGATTGCATTTACAGCACTAAGAATGGGGTTTGAGTGAAAGTATTGCAAACCTGGCCATCTATCAATGATAACAGCACAATCATGTGATTCTACTCTACCACTATAATGTTGATTTACGCATTAAAGTAATCCTTACCTGAGCGCAGCATTTACAAACAGGACTTCCACCTGACACCAGCTACCCACAAATGGGTGCTAAAACTACAATTATCTTAAGCGAATCATGTCACTTAAATTTACACATGTCAAACATGTCCTCTAATACGAACCAATTATCATCGGTTATTGCACAATCTCTGCCTATTAGGACGGGTTATACATTGTCATTATTGTAATATCATTTATGATACTTATATGCTAGTGTTAACTGTCTCATACAGGTATCAAGATTGTATTCTTGGTAGTTACACTGATATTTGGCGATATATCGGGGCTGCTTATTTCAAGTAAAACCCAGACAGCATACAAATAATATGCAAAGTGTGATATCAAAAACAAATTTGAAGTCTGCAGATGAAAAAGTATGAAATTTTTTTCAGAACTTAGGAATGTTTGATAATGAAATTCACCGACTAACATGACTAAAGTTTGTAGTGTGTAAAAAGCCTACATTTTTGGGTTTCGGCAGATGATGAGAACTGAGTAAGAGTCAAACTGATAACTCATTTCCAGAAATGTCAACAATGAGTCATTAGTAGTACGTCCACTACATGGAAAACCCCGGCGTTTTTAAACCCCGGGGATACTCTGAACCAGAAAAAGCCCGGAGAAGACACGGCGAGGACTTCCACTACATGGAAGCAGTTACTAAACACGGCGACAGATGGCGTGGTCTACATGAAATCCTGTAGAACTCTCTGATTTTTTGTTATTGTTGGAGTCGCGATTGACCGCCACGAAATGGCAGCGCATGCGCAGTGGTAACCACGCCGCCTGTCGCCGAGTGTAGAAACTAACTAACGCCGGCGTTTTTGTGATTACACTACATAAAACGCTGTGCTTAAATTAGCCCCCATTTAGCCCTGAATCCATCGCCGTGACAAGAAAACACTGGCGTTTTCTTGCACCGGCGTTTTCTTGCACCGGCGTTTTCGAGGGGAAAATTAACAGGTGTAAGTGCAAAAACTCCGGACCAACACCGGCATTTTATGTAGTGGACGCGACTCTATTGACCTCCCCCAAGGTTTCTGACGTGTTATTGTTGGGCCCTGAATGTTTGTGGAAAAGTGAGGGAAACAAGAACCTAGCATTGGTCACTGAAATCAAAATCCAAACAAGAATGCCACAAATTCTTGCACTAGCTGCCTAAAAAAATGTATGATAAAAAATCCATTCTGTAGACTAAACAAATCAAGAGAGATAAGCTTTAGTTCACTGAGTTCTTGGTGTTTGTTCAGCTTCGGGCAGGATGATTTGATGAAGCCAATGTGCGTTGGAAAAAAATTGCAATTTTTTTGACGAAATTTTTCAAATAGGCCTATTGTCGCAGTCCGCTCTACTATATAAAATATCTCCTTTTCCAGATACTTGTTTTTCCTACATCCCTGAGTTTTAGAGACTGTTACAAACTGTGCCCAGATTCCAATCACCAGGTTGCTCCACCATCCACAAATAATCAATCCCACGGCAGAGAAACCCAATACATCACAGCCGATCACATTGCCTGTTCTTCCCTATTTCTGAATACCCCCACCCGGCATTGCCAATCCTACATCACCATCCAAAATATCGATATTCTATGTCTCATTAAAGGAAATATCACATGGTGCAGTTAAAAGAATGTTTAACCCTTTAAGGGGCAAGAAGGGGTGTGAGATTTTAGTGGGACAAGAGAATACCAAGGAGTAACACAGTACACTACGGTAGACCTAATGGTGTAGCTTGTTCTCGTTTACTGTAGTGTACACAGTTTCATAATTTTTCAAGGATTAAGTTGGAGAAGTCACGGTCCAGGTGGATGAAATTTTCCTATAAAACCAGCTGATCTGCCTGTCTTCTTCCTAAACAAATGTAAAGGATTCATAGCCAACCCAATACAGGCCTATCACTATGATAGGCCTGCATCATTAGTAACCTAGACACAATCTCAGACACTGACCCCTATATACAGTTAAGGAATGGAATCGGAATCAAATACATCACTACAGTACAATCAAAATGTATAGGTCTGTATCATCAGTAACCTATTGTAGACGCAATAATATCCGACAGTGACCATCCTGTTTGATCATCGGAGTCAACCGATACATCACTACAATTAAAATGTAGGCCTGTCTCATCAGTTTGTACCTGTCTCAGACACGGACCATCCTAAATGATCAACCAGTGAATGAAATCAGAGTCAACTTGATGCATAGCAATACGATCAGAATAAATATTCAATTTCCAGGATGCATACAGAATCAATAGGTCATCTATAGACAGTATGGATGATTCGTCATCACAGAAGACTGCCATTATTACACAAGAATTGGATATAAACAGAATGAATACGTCACTTGGGTTTCTAATGTCAGAATGGTCTTATTATAGATTCTCAGCAGCAACAACCTTGTAGGCTATATTTAAAGCTGAACTGGTCAATTTCTTATTAGGAAAAAAATCTTCCCGCATAGCTCACAAGCCACTACCTCTTATGAGCCCTGCACTCTACCAGCTATGAGACTGATCTCCCTAACCAAAATATCATCAATAATCTTTCCAACTAGCAAACAAGATGTTACGAAAAGATAATATGAAAAGTTGGGTATCACGATTAAAGTTATCAATGGAGTTAATGGTATGAGTCTACAGAGCCCCAGGGACAGGCCATGCAATAAAAGAAATAGCCACGGGCACAGTATAGTATAGCCTTCGGCAAGGTATTTGCAATACCTTCGAGAGAACATTCGCATTTTATTAATGGAATTAAACTGAACAGTGGTGCCAATATCGCAATGATGGTGGTACAATAATGAAAGGGATTTATGAAGTCACAGGTATGACATGTATGGAACACTTGGCTCGAACTGGAGGTTGCTTTTGACTGAATCAACTCTGTTCACTTACTTCATTAACTTTTTATAATTGATGACAACACTGTATGTACTTAGCTTACATGGTACCATCTCGAAAGAGTAAAAGTGTCGTACACAGCACACATACATTGAATTCTTTGCTTTGATACAATACAGAATATTGTTTACCGTCAAGAGATGCACAAAGATGTACAGTTACCATAGCAGATTGCATGTTATGTGAGAGAATCATAATAGAAAGGAGTAAACAAATTGAAAAAAATAGTGAAAATCTAGAAAACTGTGTCTCAAGCACGCACATATATACTTGAGATAATGAATGTACAACACAGTGCAGTATGGACATGTCAAGTATCACTAATGACATGATTACCATTATATAGGATTAGATATGGATTTAATGACACAATGAGAGATAAACTTTGGCATATCATGGTATGGTAGTCAATCAGTCCGAACCGGTTTTGTCATTGGAGTGTCAATACATTAGGAAGTCATTATCAACCATATGATGATCCCCAGTCACCGAGAGGCCTGTTACTTATAACCACAGGCAAAAGGGGTCGCTTCTTATGCTTGTTCCTCATTGAAGTGCTCTCGGGACTTCTGTGCACTGGTTTACCAGACATACAGACTTGGAATACAGAGCAGCTCAACTGCATATATTAACAATGGTAGAGAGATGATTGTTACTGACTGATCTCAACTTTCACTTCCGAGCATGGCTCATGTGAACTGTTTACCATCAATATAGTCAACAGCCGACATCACCATCCATAAGTGCGTCAATAAGTCTGATGGTATTAGATAATCACCACTATAATAGTGCCATTGTCTTTTTTCAAAACAAAGTAGGCTACCTGATATCTCAAGTCAAACAACCCTAACATATTCACTACCTCATCACCTTTCACCAACAGGGTCTTCTAAATATTTTGACTTGGAACCAATCCACCAAAGAAAAAGTTCATCTCTCTCTGCATTTTCTTGGTAAAGAACAGCTTATTATTGCAAAGATACCATGAAATGGCTTTTGTTTAACAGGGAAAGCAGGTAAACCAAAACGCGACCACACAGGTTCGAACATAGAACAGTTCACCTTTGAAAGAGTTCATCAGCCAATAGTTTGAATTTGGCGTAACTTTTCAATGAAACGGCCAGGGGCCATTGTGCTCACCGTATAGATATTTGGTGCTTTGTAATTCATCCAGATTAAGACACATTGTACATGTATAGTATATAGGTCAAACCAAAGTCGGTATGACATGTGATGTATCGTTGCTTGGAGTAAGTACCATAAGAATATCATCAAAAACAAGTCAATAATAAACGAGATATTGCACTTTTTACCTATTTTAGTTTTGGCCTCCTGGTGGCCGAGTTGAGTACCAGATCAGATCGAAATTCGGTGTCCGAGGTTACATGACGTAGGGAGTCATGTGTATCAAATTTCAAGTTCAAAGCTTTAGTGGTTAAGAAACGTGCCATAGTTACAATCAAACGACAAATTTACGCCATTTGACCTCTGTGACCTTGAAAAGCAGGTCAGATCAAAAACTCATATGATATGTGATGTATCCTTGCTAGGAGAACCTACCATAAAAATGTTATTGAAAACGAATCACTAAAAATAAGCAAGATATTGCACTTCTTACTTTTTCCATTATGGCCCCCTGGTGGCCGAATAAAGAATCAGATCAAGCCAAAATTTGGCATCAGAGGTTATCTGATGTAGGGGGTTATATGCACCAAGTTTCAAGTTCATAGCTTTACTGGTTAAGAAACGTGCCATAGTTTACACTCTAACGGCCAATTTACGCCATATGACCTCTGTGACCTTGAAAAGTAGGTCAAATTGAAAACCCGTAAGATATGTGATGTATTCTTCCTAAGGGTACCTACCATAAACATTTTATCGAAAACAAGTCACTTATAAGCGAGATATCACACTTTTTAGATTTCCACTTTTGGCCCCCTGGTGGCAAAGTTGAGAATCAGATCAAACTGAAATTCAGCACCAGAGGCTATGTGATATAGGGGGTTATATGTACCAAGTTTCAAGTTCATAGCTTTAGTGGATAAGAAACGTGCCATAGTTTACACTCTAACGGCCAATTTACGCCATATGACCTCTGTGACCTTGAAAAGTAGGTCAAATTGAAAACCCGTAAGATATGTGATGCATTCTTCCTAAGGGTACCTACCATAAAAATTTTATCGAAAACAAGTCACTTATAAGCGAGATATCACACTTTTTAGATTTCCACTTTTGGCCCCCTGGTGGCAAAGTTGAGAATCAGATCAAACTGAAATTCAGCACCAGAGGCTATGTGATATAGGGGGTTATATGTACCAAGTTTTAAGTTCATAGCTTTAGTGGATAAGAAACGTGCCATAGTTTACACTCTAACGGCCAATTTACGCCATATGACCTCTGTGACCTTGAAAAGTAGGTCAAATTGAAAACCCGTAAGATATGTGATGCATTCTTCCTAAGGGTACCTACCATAAAAATTTTATCGAAAACAAGTCACTTATAAGCGAGATATCACACTTTTTAGATTTCCACTTTTGGCCCCCTGGTGGCAAAGTTGAGAATCAGATCAAACTGAAATTCAGCACCAGAGGCTATGTGATATAGGGGGTTATATGTACCAAGTTTCAAGTTCATAGCTTTAGTGGTTAAGAAACGTGCCATAGTTTACACTCTAACGGCCAATTTACGCCATATGACCTCTGTGACCTTGAAAAGTAGGTCAAATTAAAAACCCGTATGATATAAGATGTATATTTGCTATGAGTACCTACAACAAAAGTTTCATCGAAAACAAGTCACTAATAAGCGAGATATCACACTTTTTAGATATCCACATTTGGCCCCCTGGTGGCCAAGTAGAGAATCAGATCGGACAGAAATTTAGTGTCACGGGTCATCTGACCTAGGGGGTCATGTGTACAAAGTTTTAAGTTCAAAGGCCTAGCGGTTAAGAAACGTGCCACTGTTTTTGAACTAGGATACGACGGACGACGACGACGACGACGACGACGACGACGACGACGACGACGACGACGACGACGGACGACGACGGACGACGGACACTGCGGTATTGTATAGACTCCCCTACGGTGAGCCAACAATCAGTCTATTAAATGTATTCCTCCATACATAAGATGTACAGTTAAACCTAGCCAACACGATTTGAAACTAACTCAGACAATTCCTTTACCTATTTAGTCTCACTTATTGGCTTTTTACCAATCACGTTTTTTGCTTCTGCTCATAAACGCTGTCAATTCCCCATGCCAACACCGGTAAATAATTGAAATATCCCGACTGTTTCAACTACAAATGCCTTCTAAACATAGAATCACTAATTTGCTGAGTTTTAAGCTTTTACCCATTATTTGTAAATTCTGAGATTCAAGTCAAAAGGATAAACAGTGTGATCAGAATTCTCAACTAGTGACCTCTCTTTCAAAGCCATACTTGAAACTGGTTAGTAATAGAAATTCATATTTTCCTGCACCCAGTTGCCTAGCAACCCAATCTGTTGCCTGGCAACAAAGGCCAGTTAAGCAAACCACATCCTTGGAATGCCGAAATTCAAATTCAAAATACTCAATTAATACTTACCAAGATACAACTGTTAGGCACAAATCACCGATAAACACCCAACTACCCAATAGATATCCTGAAAGCAATCAACAACTGCAAGAAATATTCTACTTAACTAGCAGAAGAAGGCCTAATACATTACCTGTCAATATGTAATGATACTCCAAGTCAAATCAACACAAGGCACTTGAACTGAATGGCTGACTGACAGCTGTTATCAATGATTAAGTAAGTACTCACGTCATGAATATTTTGTTCAAGTTTGGCATATTTCAAATAAAATTAAAAAGAATATGATAATGATGATTGCATTGTGTAGGAGCAGAATCAGATGTTCTGAAAATCGGATGCTGCTTAGCAAGCATTAAAACAACAACTATTTTTTATCATGATACCAGAACGGTAAATCTTGAAAATACTGTCTCTCCATGAGCAAAGAGGAAGAAAATCTATGCAGACCTACCTCCCTCACCAACATCTACAAACAACAAATAAGCAACACTTCTCTAACAGAAAAACATCAACACTGACAAATGGTTCATTCAGTGACCCTCAAGACAAATCGGGATGGGAACCCGACATGTGTCAGAGAGACAGTCATGACAACTACGCTTCAACAACCTCTTACCTTACAGTATTACTTGCTGCTAAGGATAACCTCATCCAACAAAGAGTCAAACGATGTTGTTCTAATTTGCACAGATTCACACACCCATCTTGCCTTTATCATGTTTATACACACTTTGTCCCCTATCCCTGAATGGCAAGTCATCCAAGGGTAATGGTAAATACCTAATTTTGTTGACATCTCTCCCTAAAGCGTCTTTTGATCAAACTAACAATACTGTTGCTTCGACCTCTACATTGCTTTGACCTCAAATAGGAGTACCAGGTATGCAATAGTTTTTACCATCAAGAAGCAATTAGTGGAATGTGAAGAAAGACTCTGTTTTCATCAGATATATCATGTGAATGTTTTGGCAATTCCTTAATTCGGAAAACACCATTTATAGCACATTTCTTACACAGTCGAACCTCCCAAAGCATACACATGTCACTTGAAAAAGTGAATGTCACCAAGGGACATCAAACCACCAGAATGTTGAACTTATACTTGACAAATATTGTGATTTGCCTAAGTATCATTGAGTAGTGAAGTGTTTCTAACGATACATGTTTGCAATGCAGACTTCCACACTATTCAACAGAAACTGAACACGCACTTCTGCAAACCGTGCATCAGGATCAAACTATGAGTTGCGCAGAGATAATCAGATGCCATTTTGATCCTTTTGTTCAGTCCCCATGGAATCCACATCCCATTAAATGACGTTTTTTTCGAGACCTAAAGTATGATCAATTTGCTGATTTCCTCTACATTTTCAAAATCATCATGCCGTTTGAGCAATATGTCAAGTTGAAAAATAGTCACAAATTTCTAGAAATAATAGTACTTTAGTCACCTTACTTATCGCCCCATGGGTGAGAAGGTCAGTCTTAATAGAGACCCAAGATACACAGTCTGAATCATCGGATACGCTGCAGAAATTTCAGGCCAAGTTGCCAAGTGATACATACATGTAAGTATATCACAGCATTGAATGATCAAGGTTAATTCTGATGAAATCAACTGTGCACACATGGAGCAAACTCAGCGGTTTGCCATCCCATTGCCTCCATATCATGATATTTGCTTGGTTGTGCACTGAGAATCGCTGAGTATCGCTCAGAGTATCGTAGACCTGTGTCTATCGAATAGATTGCATCTTGTTGGTAGTCACCATTCATACTCAAGATGGTTGTGCGTTTCATTGATTTGTTTGACACTTTAGCACTGGGGATCCCATCAGTTTGCTGTATTGTATTACTGTGCTGCTATGGCAGGCCAGTATGTTGGTCTTGTTGGAGTAAGACTGAGTTACCATGCAGGACTGACACTTTACTGCTGGGGATCCTATCAATTTGCGTAAAGTGTGCTGCGAAGGCAGTATGTTTGGTCTTGTTGGGGTGAGACTGAGTTATCCACGACTGATGCTCATCACTGGGGATCCTTTCTGTTACTATCAATTTGCATCACTGTGCTGCAGGCCAGCAAGTTTAGTCTTGTTGGTAGACTTGAAGGCCAGGGTTGATACTTTACCACTGGAGCTCCTATCAATTTAAACAAAAACTTGACCGTCTCTATATTCATGTATTGACCAGCTTCCAATAGGGATCAGGTCAACGTTGCAGCAACGTTAGGCATGAGTGTGACCCATAACAATGTTAGTTCGTCATTCTGCCACAACAGAGAATTGATGTAAGTGTCACACTACAGTGTCATTTCCTCCTAATCCAGTTTGACCTGATGAAGAGCAAGCAACCTGTCTCTGTCCCACTGACCTATTTACATTTGTGGCCACCTTTTGTGTGTATATATCAAGTGTTATTTACCTAACAAACTCCCCTGGGGCACTGTCATCCTGTCATTGCAAAACAAATACCATTTTTAGTTTCACAGCTTGAGAAGACTTTTTCTGGTAAAACTCATACATTTGAAATCTACTGTGTCCATATGTTTAAACAAGCTTAGATGCATCTGTTACACATAAGCCTAAGGTAAAATAGGCCTTTTGTAAATTTGTACATTTGTGCAACACTTCAATCTGAAAGAATTTGTGAAGAGCATCCTGTGAAAATGACTACTCGTAAGGCTGCTGCCTCTTGTAAACAGTGATAGTGCTAACTTTGGTGTGATCATAGCTTCAGAATTACTTAAAGAAGATAGCGCCATCATCTAATCAAGTTAATTCAAAACAAAGAAATATGTGGTTTGGCCTTTCTTGCCAAAAATCAAGTACGATTGAGACACCATGGAAAATACTACTGATATTTCTATGTCAACAAAAGCAAGTGTAGATTTGAATGCAGGAATTCATCATGACATTATACTCTCCGATAGTGTAAATATTCATGAGGTTTTATATATCGGGTGATAATTGTATAAGTACTTATTTTCAATTTTTGTAGAATAGTGTATGCCTTGCTGTAGGAACATGAGTATATTGACACTTCATACATGCTATCATGAAGTAAACTTCATTTTGATATTTCTTTAAAAGAGAAGTTGTGAACTCCAAATCTCTTCGGTAGGAGGAAACTACAATTCCGGGAACAGTGCTCTCTCCAACAAATGAGCTGCGGTGTCGTGGCTTGGGTCTCTGACTAGCGGTCATGGAGTTCCTGGTTCAGTCCGGCCAGGGTTGGCGGGCGACTCAAACGTGAACAACCCCCAACAATGCAGCCAATCGCCTAGCAACAACATATATGAGGGCCTACATTTTCTGACCATACATGCAAAGTTGTGCCAACCAGACTATTTGACAATTAGGATAAGTGTGCAGGCCTATCATTCACAGGCAGAACAATATACACTCTGTCATTAAAAGAAAAACATAAATCAGGTCATCTAATGTCATGCCCTAAATTATCAAACCTACAACAAAGATTATTAATTAACCGGAAATGTAGCAATTCACATTCATAACACTGATGACACCCACCACAATGCCATATTTATGAGGCCAGTGCCAGGGTTGAGTAAAGATATCGAGGGTTTAACAATCAGAGGTACTCAACCACCTCAGAATGTGCTGATCACCACCAATAAATAGTCATTGGTATTGTAATACGTGTTGATTCTAGAGTCTCGTTTAGAAATGCACTCACAAAATGACTTGCTGTAGACAGATAACTATTTGTACAACTAGCGTGTTGGCACCAAAGGTTTCATCATGACCCAAAAAGAACTTCTCCAATCATATTTTGACATTATCTTTTTACAATAGTACAGTAGAACCTCTCTATTAAGGGCACCCTCGGGACTGACAAATGATGTCCTATATAGGGGCGTGTCCTCATTAGAGAGGTCAAATTGAATGGAAACAACCAATTTGGGACCAGAACTAGTGTCCTTAATAGAGAGGTTGTCCTTAATAGAGATGTGTTCGTTAAGGGAGGTTCTACTGTATGTCATTTTTGTGCATCAGTACGTTTATGTAGATACTCTATCTGTAGATACTCTATCGAAGCCCAGTTCTAAATGATAAAACCATGTAGAATAACATGTTCAATTTCATTAGATGCGTTTGGCGTCACCATGCTGCCCAATGGTCATGACGTCTTGTTCTAGTATGACCTATGTTTTCGAGTTCATGTTTTCGAGTTCTCTCCTAGAGTATGCCCCATTCAATACATTTTAAGCAACTAATATCGAAGATCACTGATTACTAATCAAACAAGTTATTTCTTGCCCACACAGTGCCCCGATTATTTCCATTTCCATCCCCTCGTTCCAGAGATCTGTTGGCAGTGATAACAGATATTTTGTCACGCGCTATCGGAGACATATTCCACGGTTGGCTGCACATGGTGACGGGATGTACATTACCAATGATAGCGGCCACCTATTCTATATCATATATACAGTATTGATCACGCAAATAAGTACAAAGAGAGTTGGCGCCTCCTGATTATAAACCTAATATTCATAAATGTTGATATGAAAACAATTTAACCTATATGACTGATGGGCCGGGCCAGACCGTGAATGCTCGCAGCAAGGCTGTACATTCACTCAAGCGAATGCAATATGCCATATTAATTTGACTTGATTGATAGGGGATCTATAAGCCTAAATTGAAAGCAATGCCAGCGATGAGTGATATATATTCATGCACCACAAACTGCAGTGATATACTTTTTTTTAAACCAAATCATGTTACATGATAATGATTGCATAATAAATATCCAGACGAATTTTTATAGGTCTCAGTACCTAGAAAGGGTTTGCCCGCTCCATACAAAGCTGGGCAAAGACCAAGGTGATGTTTTTATGAGAAACCGCAGTGATATTAATATTATCACTATAGCCCCTGGAATATACAAAGAAATGAACAACCGTGCTCTTTGACCAAACAAAAAACTCCCTCAGGTAGTCACAGGTACACAGGGGCAACAACAACTGCGTACTGTGATTTATTCACAAATGTTTCGTCTTCTTTTTCTTCTGTGACCTCATGAAAATCAAGTTAAAAGATACATCATGATAAAAATCAATGTTTACAAAACACCCGACTTAATAAAATTCAAATCAATAAAAGTTTAAACTCACCTGTCACCTCCAGCAAGACGTGACATAAATGATCGACATTCTGCCACGACAAACTCACAACCAAAACCACTTAAACACCGACAAATTGCTCAGTTAAGCCTGTCATTTCATTCATTCATACTATTATTCGTTCATATCATTTCATATCCAAAAGACTCTCAAGATTCATGTGATAACTTAACTATACATTATAAAGCATAACGATAATAGATAAACCTAGATTGAACTCTTGATGTACTCAGCTGGACTCATTTCTTTCTATTCTGGACTTTCATTCTTGGAGTTGGCCCGGGATGACGCTAGTCACTCTTTGTCATTGCTGAACCAGTTGGACCACTGCCGAAACGCTGAATCAACTTTGTTTAGGGAGGAAACGTGGGCATGTGACTGTGACGGGGGGGGCCTCGTCAGCAATATTTTACAATATGGCTAGATACGAGGGGAAATATTTGAATGCGGACAAGTTATTTCTTGGAAGCGTGGTGGCGCTGTGGAAGAGCAATTTGTGATGGGAAAGCCGTGGGTAGCCGCTGCCACTCTGTACTTTCAACTGACCTGAAAGGTGATGTTGAGAAAAACCATTTCGAGCCCCCACACTCAAGTTTCAACACTTATTGCAGGCCAACCATTTTTTGGTAATGGCATCAACATGAGTGCCTTATACCTACCATCTTCTTGATTTGAGCACCACAAGCCAATACTAGACATAGCATTATATGCACAAAGAACTTCTTGGTCAATACCATTCCAGACAATCAGAAATGCGCTGCAACAGGCCATTTATCCAATAAAAGCCAAGTGTCACTCACCCTCCTTCCCCTCTCATACAATTTCCCATTGACAACAACCAGGGCATCTGATTTCATCCGCAATAAAAACTAAATGATGATTATAAACCCCTCGAGGTGTTCTTACACCGATACCAAATCAGTGCATCTCACCGAAAAAAGCAACAAATCAACGTTCAAAAATCTGCAAGACAGCCTGTCATATTCTGTCTCATCATGTTAACAGGCGCCAAATGCACATGAATGGAACCAAAGAATGGCCAAAATTCCCCTGATCACCTGTCCCTTTGTGTAGCAGTGGTTCAAGACTTCACTCTCATCTTTGTGCGTGTGACCAACGTTGATGCCACCAGCGTTAGAGTGTATAGGAATGCGGGGTCACCCCATATGCAAACAACAAAACGCGGACAGCGAATCCGCGCTTTTCTGAATCTGAAGCGGGAACATTACATTTGACAACGGAGGACAGAAGATTCTGATGACGTATTCGACAGACTACAGAAGATGCTGACCTCAAATAGAAGATCAGTTTCGCTGTATTTTAATACGAAGAGACAAAGGGGTTCTAACCTTCCCAGCTGGCCTGTTAGTTTTCAATTGTTTCTCCATCATCATTCTTCCTGTTTTGAAAGACAACTCCACCCCTCTAACAAAACGGTATGATCCCTTAAATCTAGTGAACTTTTGACCAGGAATTTCTTCAAGACATAAAGAGTAGGTGCTAAGTTCACAACATCAGTATTTTGTTTGCCGATCAAGATGTGATCAACAAAATATTTCGGTATTTCTGCAGTTCTGATCTTCATAGACAATAAAAAGGGTTTAAAAGCCCTAAGGCATTTGAAAATAAGGCACCGTAACATGTTAGCATTTTAAAATGTATACATACAAACTAAATGGATTAAAATACCATAATAATATGTAATTTCTCGCCAAGTACTTTTTACCTGAAATATTTGCATGTATCTGCTTTATAATCCCTTATTTGAATGAGTCTTGGCTTGATTTTGTCTTGAACTATTTCAATAATTGCCTAAAAACAGTTTCATGTAATCGTATTTAATCCCGAGACCAAGTGAAGCAATCAAAAAGTGTGCACAATACCCAAGTTGAAATTTCGAGACACTTTCTTTCCAATTTTTCATGCAATAATTATCTGTTACATGTTTAATCCTGCCAGACGTCCTGCTTTCTGCAAGTCCTTGTTATTTATTATGACTGTCCTGTTTCCTGCAAGTCTGTAATTTTCACTGATTCCTTCAGGACAAAAGGAAGATGAAGGACTAGACAGTTTGAGTCATAGCCCTGTCTGCTAAAGAAGGTATTCCAGAAACACTGAAGTCTCTAAAGTCCTGTGTTTGGTCAAGCCTTTTCATGCTAATTTACTAAGGAAAGACGAAAAAACAATGCCAATTAAAGGATGTCCAACCAGTACAACATCATTTTGGTAAAGTGTCTGAGTTTGATATCAGACGAATGTCAGATCTGACTTGAAAGAACTTATGATTTTGCTTCCCAAAGTAATGATAGGTGAACCTATCATAAAAACTTCAACCATTCGCCTCAAGTTTTCAGTTATTTCCTTTGCAATCATCCATAGATGCATACATGTATATGGAATACACAGATAAAATTACCAACTTCATTTGAAACCTATTGCCATTTTGTGCCGCAAACTTTGTGCACAATTTCATACGTGAAGTACAGTATAATCCAGCATACACAAGTTGGAGAAATATTTAGGGGATATCGTTCTAAGCAAACATGAAATATGCCACCCACAATAGTCCGAACACATTCATCACGTAGAAACTTTCCATGCACAATCACGCTTTGTGAGGGGACATGACAGAACTGTTGTGTCAAAGTGTGCGGAAATACCTAATGAAGGCTTTTGTCAACTGAGTTCTTGAACGGGCTTTGGGACTGTATGGTTAGAGTGGGAAGTGATGCGAACATGTCAGATATTAGATTGGATGGGCAAATTGACAGCAAACTAGCTGTAGCAAGGAGGCTTTTTGGTCAACCTTATGTTGTACACTAGAACCTCCCTTATCCGACACCAGTCTATTACTGCGGATGAAGGAGGTTTTAAATTGCTCTTTTGTGGGGCGCTTAAGAATTCAAGTGAACGAGACTGAGAAGTGGACTGCCTAGCCTAACCATGATTACTCAAAACAAGATGGCAGACAATATTGGACCCTCAGTGTACCCTCCCAATACACCAACAATGACCCAAGCACCCCCACCACTCATCCCCTTTCACCACTGACCAAGCATAGTTCCATGTTTGGGCCATACACGATTGGTTGGAGTTGCCAATATTATTCCATGTTTATATAGGAAGGGTAAACAAGGTGCATAAAGATCGGTCAAACCAACAGACCATACCACACATGGTCATGAGTGACTTCATGAACTGAAATGGCTCTGTTGGATATAGAAAGTGGCTTCACAGATATGGCCATTGCCATCAAATCTCACCACATGGTTGCTCTACTGATCAGGTTCAAATGAGCGCAAAGCAGTGTGAACTGATGACAACCCAACTGAAATAAGCACTATTGAAAAAATACAAATATCATTTATACCATTCGATGATATGTCAATGTCTATCTTTTATATTGTTTATCACACAAATATCTGCCCAGTAAACTCCCACATGGTTGAGACCAAACAAATCATTTTTATTTCAAACATGAAGCACAATTTGATAATTTTAACAGTAGAATTACATACAGCCTCCTGGCAGCTAGCCCTCTCTGCCGGTTCATCAGTTAAATCCTAGTCAAGCAGATGGCTGTGTTTTCCACCGTAAGTTCACATGAACTAACCATACATTTTCAGAAAACAATATGCATTACATACAGCGATATCAAATAGTTCCACATTGAAATTGACAATAGCGGGACAACTCAACCATATTCTATTACAAAGGTTTTCATCATATGAGAGCTTGTTTTGTTTTATCCTCATAGTAAATTGTCAGGTAACATGATTAGTAACAACATTTTGGTTTGACATTTTGAAAATGGTCATTTTCAATTTGGTATAGAAACAGTGAGGGGTAAATGGATGTTGAGCCTCAGACATGTCAGAATCATGGGAAGGGGCTTATCTGGCCACCAATTTATTGGTTGTCAACAATAAAATGATTACCTGGTAGATAATTTGTAACCTTTGGATGTTATTCCATTCTATAAGAATGTAATAACCACTGTATCACAACATAAGAAACTGTAAGAATTGCCAATACCAGCAGGAAAATGCCAAACAGTACCATATCTCAGGTACAGACAGCCCAGATATGTAAAAAAAGCTGACTGTGTGATGTTTCTTTAAACACCTGAACTATTTGTGGCTTCACTCATTCAAACTCTCCATTCATTCTTCCAGTTGCGCCTTGTGAGGCATACTGCAGCGTCCGTTCATTCTCAAGGGAATCGAGCTAAAAATAAAATGCTCAGCAAAAATGGCCGTGCAATTTGAACGAAAATATTCAAGATGAGCGAAAACATCTAGTTCGTGCACTTTATTCGTAATAATTGAGTTGCATACCTTTAGTGCAATTCTCCATCACATACAGATCCTGTTTGCGAAGAATTCACCAGCAAAGGTAAATCCTTAGCAATGACTACATGCACTTCCAGCAATAAGTGGCAACCAAGTGAAACACCGTCAAAACTAGCACAACTCCTAATGAAACCCCCAGTTCCTATCTTGAGCCAGTCACTATTGCATAAAACTGGGTCACCCATCACTGTCACACCTCCCACAGCTAAACCACCCAACCTGCACCAAAGGTTACAATACATGAGCTGACAAAAGCTATCATGACTAATTAGGAGATGTCATTTAGAACAGAGCACCTGCAGTCACCAACAACTAGCTAAAAATATTGCCGGGGCAAGCATGACTCATTTCATCGATGGAAATACCATCTTGACACACAAGGCTCCCAGAATGAAAAATTCCTTGAATAAGGTCTACAAACACGGATAAGATGGGTAACAGACACACCTAAAATTGCTTGTTTCTAGTTGTACTGGTCTTGCAGATTTGATTCCCTTCTGATTATTTGAGTCTGACCTCAGGCATGCTAATTGAGTGAAATCTGTAGATTATTCCAACAATTTTTCAATATTTATGAGGACTGCATCATATCATACAAGGCTGGGATTGAGCCAGCTGTTTTAAGTTGGGGTCTGCATAAAAACGTTGAAGGCAGCAGGTTTACAGACCAAAGACAGATTGTCTGATACAATTGGCATCGAAAACGCACTGCGACTGTCCAGCGTGCATCTCAAAAATTCCCAATACAGAAGAAGAAAAAGAAGATACAATCAGTTATTATACCATCTGCAAGTTCTGCGCTTACTCAATCGCACAAAGTTGTTCACAGCTTATCCTGTCTCTCAAAGTGTGAGGATGCAAGGGTGACAATCAGAATACCGGAGCTCCAAAAATCATCTCTATTTTAGGCAACCCTTTCTATATATACCACCATTGACAAAAGATTGTCTTTATATGAAAATTGACCAGAACTATCTACCGTGGTATCTGTGAGTTGGGTCAAGGTAGGACTGAGGAGTCAGTTTGAAGGTGTTGTTTGGCAATGCAGGAGATGGCCAAATTACAGAGTTGATGTAACTTGTTTAGGTGATCACAGAAACTCAGTTTAATACTTCGGTCAAACTTCAGAAATAAAAAACAATCTTTTTTCCGAAGAGCTTCCAAAATCGTACTAAACTAAACACAAACAAATTGATACTGGATGTAACTTAAATATAAAGAACATACAGCCAATAGGAGCATAGGAGGTAGTTTATCTTGTATAAGCCCCCTAGTGTTGGAACCAGGTACCTCGGATACTAGATAAGATGATGCATTCCCAGCCTCTATCAATTCTTGCTAATGGATATAATATTTCATAGAAGTAACATTGTGACACTTGGCAGCCATTATATTGCTTCAGGTCTGAAAAGCTCGAACTTCGCATTTAGTGACAGGCAACATGAATTTGCAGTCCTTTTTCTAATCTGTTACCATACATCTGTGCTTCTCCTCCTTGTGTTAAAGGAGGGGTGGCTTAAGATGATTCTAGGTATAAGGGAGTTTACTGAGTTCCTGAAAAAAAGGTGGTTCTGGGATGTGTCAGAAAATGTACACAAACATTCTACAAAATATTTGTACACATTTCAGAGTGCCTATCTTCAGCACCCTTTACATGTACATGGGTACTCTGTAACTGATTATAAGTGCTGGCCCTGCAATATGTTGGGACACTCTTCCTTTAAGGCAACAATGACTGTATTAAACAACTATCATGTAACCATCTGGTGCTGTTTTCACATAAAACTATAAAATGACAACCTAAACTAATAATGTGTCATCTAAAAGACCTATATGCATTGTATGTCACAATTCTATCACAAACAGGCTGTAATAAAAACATATTAAAACATAATCGACTGTACACCGATTACATGATTCACTACACATCAATAGCTTGCCCGAGATCACAAACGACACACAATATCGAAGTATGTAGACCTGACCAACTGGTTTATAATGGCCCAATAAATCTCCGATCATTCAGACATGCCCAGATAATTCCTGGACTTACAACTTATGTCTGAATAATCTGGGACACTCTCTCTTAGATAAAGGTTCAGGTACAATTCTATCTTCAAGGCTACATGTACATGTAAAGTTATGAAATTTGTTGAGAGAGATATTTTCATTTTTACCCTTCTTCCTAGAGCATCAGTTGACTAAGGCCATTTCCACTAGAGCGGGAACTGTCGGTGTAGGGTATGGAGGGGAGACTATGCGGTTTTCTCAGGTGTTGGATTAATTACAATCCAAGTTATTGGCTGGCAATTCTCAGTATCCAAATTGGATTAATAATAATAGGTTGGCGTCATTAAGTTGTTCGATGGCCATGACGTCATGTTTCTGTTCGGTCTATGTGTCGATATTGTAGTCATCAATAAAGCAGTCTTACATTAGTGAAAGTAGAGTAAAATGCCTATATCCAGGCTTCATCCTCAGGAACAAGCGTTACGAGCAAGACCTGACATTCGGTAACGTTAACCAATGAATACAGCAAGTCTTGCCTAAGCAGGCCAGTAGACCTAGTCCCAACACTTGTGTATTGGCAAAGTTTGTGCAATAGTTCTGTAAAACTATTCAGTGCCCAGACAATCTGCATTTCTGTTGATTCTACGATTTATTTGTCGATTTATGTACAGTATCACATGCAAAGTGTAATGTGATTCTTAAAAACTAGACTTGAAACGTAAGACCCTACATACTTTAACTATTTACAAACACTTAGATTATCGAACATATTGCAATATTGGCGAAAGTCTTGAAAACAAATACAACAAGACCTTATTGGCCCAACAACATATACCAGTTAGCCAATTATTTCCCAATTTCTCCAAAATACATGCTTTGAAGCAGTCTGGGCCACACTTCTGGACCTCCCTATATACAGACACGCTGGAGCTTCTAATTCAAATTTAGCTCCTTCTATCAGATCATCTGAAGGTGAAGGTCATTACTCCTGTCGTGTGCTGTTTATAATGTAGCCACAAAGCGAAGTGAGAAATCATGCAAGCTTAGCGAATACAGGAAAACTACCGCAAAAAATAACGTGACTTACCAAATTCGGCAAAATAAATCCAACAGTAATCCTAAATCGTACCAAATCTCAAGCGGTTTCACTATACTTGTATTTATTCGACACCAAAAGGTTTGGTCTAGCACATGTCCATTGATGGGCTGTACCACATGGATAGCAGGGGTGGCCGGTAGCATCAGTCTCTATCACGATTCTATTATCCTGCACAGGATGTTGAATCACACCTGAAAGGGAAGTGCAATAAAGGCGATTGAACTGAACTGAAATCCATTGAAACTCTTAAGGTTTGAGTGGCGGGCAATTAATGCACGAAGTGAGCCTCTGCTTTGGAAATGACATGTATTTTGTGACGGATAGATAACGATATTGGATCAGGCTAAGTCGCCTGTCAACTAATTAAATCAGCAAAAGACTGGAGTTGTATACAGGACCGAGAAGGCAGGCCCTAATTTGACGATAAAAACACTAAAGACAAGAAAAGACACTGAAATAGAAGAACACTAGGACAAGAAAGAAAAGTCATCTCATTATTACAATGAAATATCACACAATTGATGACGTATCTGATAGTGGAAAAGGAATTCCAACAATTAACGAAGGCGTGTCTCGAAATGCAGACAAGGACAAAAGTTGATTATTTAAGCTCATGTATAGAGGAGACTGCGAATAAATAGCTTGATAAGCTGGGTTGAACTTTTAGAATTTAAAGGAAATCTTTTCTGAGGGGCCAATGATCAGGCATATGACTTGCAAAACCGACTATGCCCTTCTCTCTCCGAAAGGGATGAGAATTGAGCTCGAAATGGCGGTGTCTCATTCTCCTGCCAAAGTTTTGTGCTAAATCAATATACAACTATATTATAAAAAACAAATGCAGAGAGAGTGCCTAGATCATTCAGACAAAACAGTAATACTATACTGAAATTTTTCCTTTTCAGACACTACAATTATTTCACTATAATGAAAGACCAGATGTACCTGAACAACATGTTAAAAAAATAAGATTGGTACCTCTAAGTCTTAAAGCATGTAAAAGCATTTTCTTTCGGATACCTGCTATCAAAAGTATAAAGTGACATCCCGATCATGAAATATCCAGCCATTAATCCACAATGAGCCATTCAAATGACCTGCCATTGTCAATCAATAGCAATCAACATGAATCCTAATTATACTACTATTTCAAATTCCTCGCATCCATTTTTGATAAAAACATGCATTTAAAATTGTTGTCTGACTTTAAAAAGGAGGAGACAATTTTTCAACACCCAGTATTATTCAAAAAAGTCCATCCAGGTGTTAAAACTATCGGTATGATTTATCATGGCCTGTAAATTGACAACTCCAATACCATAACATGAACATACAAATATTTACAAATGGTACAGTTCTGAATAAATCAATCATTTTAAAAATCAGCAACGATGAAGATGTACTATGACATGAGGTAGTGCACAGTGACTGTATCAGGTGATGAGACATGTATCAACACTAAAATCATATTAGGGCATTCACACCAGACAAAAGTAGTCTGGGGCGATGTAGTCGATTGTGCAGACTGACAAAAGGTGACAGTAGTGTATAGTGGAACAGCTTCAGGTCAACCATATCTTTTTGTCCATGTGACTGTAGGAGGATTTGTCAATTCATATTCAGTCTATTACTCCTAAAAAAATTAACCCATAGGTCTTACCTGTACTATAGTCCCCTTTTAAAAGCCTTTGAGGAAAAAAAAAATTTCTGAGAAATAAACAGGAAATTCTTGCAATTCTGTCAGTCCCTTCGGTGGCCTCGCAGTGCAGAGAAACAAGATGGAAATGTCAGGTTGAGAGTCGAGAGAAGATAAGATGAGATCTTTTTACATGTCTAGGTTACAGTAGAGTTCATGCCAAAGGCGCATGACTTCCATGAAAGTACACATGTCACATCATGCCTAGTTAGTTGCACATTCCTAAATACTGCTGGATGAAATAGTCAACGAGTTTTGCATTTACACACGAGAGACGATGCAAACTTATTTGTGATATACCAGCAGTGCCCATCGGTAATGTGTGTAATGCATCATCATCAACAATCACATTGCCTCTATCATGCCCATTGCCATCATTCATACTCTGTTGCCTTATGTTCTGCAACAATTGTATAAGTGACATTATCACAAACTAATAGGTAACAATGACCGATTTTGGTGTGCCCATGTGCTCCTGTCAGTATCACAAACTAGTAAAATGTACCAATGACCCATTTTGGTAATATGCCCAAGTGCTCCTGTCAGTATCACAAACTAGTAAAATGTAACAATGACCTATTTTAGTGATATGCCCAAGTGCTCCTGTCAGTATCACAAACTAGTAAAATGTAACAATGACCTATTTTAGTGATATGCCCAAGTGCTCCTGTTAGTATCACAAACTAGTAAAAGGTAACAATGATCCATTTTTGTAATATGCCCAAGTGCTCCTGTCAGTATCACAAACTAGTAAAAGGTAACAATGACCCATTTTGGTAAAATGTCCAAGTGCTCATGTCAGTATCACAAACTAGTAAAATGTAACAATGACCCATTTTTGTAATATGCCCAAGTGCTCCTGTCAGTATCACAAACTAGTAAAAGGTAACAATGACCCATTTTGGTAAAATGTCCAAGTGCTCCTGTCAGTATCACAAACTAGTAAAATGTAACAATGACCTATTTTTGTAATATGCCCAAGTGCTCCTGTCAGTATCACAAACCAGTAAAATGTAACAATGACCTATTTTAGTGATATGCCCAAGTGCTCCTGTTAGTATCACAAACTAGTAAAAGGTAACAATGATCCATTTTTGTAATATGCCCAAGTGCTCCTGTCAGTATCACAAACTAGTAAAAGGTAACAATGACCCATTTTGGTAAAATGTCCAAGTGCTCATGTCAGTATCACAAACTAGTAAAATGTAACAATGACCCATTTTTGTAATATGCCCAAGTGCTCCTGTCAGTATCACAAACTAGTAAAAGGTAACAATGACCCATTTTGGTAATATGCCCAAGTGCTCATGTCAGTATCACAAACTAGTATGAAATGGCCAGGGCCATTGTGCTCACCTCATGTGGAGGAAAGATGGATAAAGAGCATGGTATTGTGTCATGTAGTGTTAGGTTTGATGTAGGTCCAAGCAATTACAATTTCCCCAAAATGGCCAATTTACAGTACATTCGACCTCTGTGACCTTGAAAAGTAGGTCAAATCAAAGAAGACCCGGGTGACACATTGAATGGTTGTTAGAATTAGATGTACCTATGATATAAAATTGGTGCCAATCGGGCAAGTCATTACTAGGAATAATGGCATTTTGAAGAATTTAGGATTTGGCCCCCTCCCTGGAGGCCAAACGGCAAATCAGATTGCACCAAACTTCGGTACCTGAGATCACCTGACCAAGGGGTACATGTGTACTTAATTTGTGATCAATAGTCATTGCAGTTAAGAAACGTGCCATAGTTACGGCCTGACGGCGAATTTACGCCATTTGACCTCTGTGACCTTGACAAGAAGGTCAAATTAAAAACCTGTGTGACATATACTGTATGGTGGTTAGATGTACCCATGATATCAAATTGGTGGCAATCGGGCAAGAAGTTAAGGAATAATCACATTTTTAAGGTTTTTGGATTTTGCCCCCTGGTGGTCAAGTGGTGAATCATATTGGACCAAACTTCGGTCCCTGAGATCACCTGACTAAGGGGTAAATGTGTACAAAATTTGGTATCAATAGTCATTGCAGTTTAGAAACGTGCCATCGTTACATCCTAACGGCCAATTTACACCATTTGACCTCTGTGACCTTGAAAAGGAGGTCAAATCAAAAACCCGGAGGATATATGATGCACCTTTGCTAGAAGTACCTACCATATTTTTTTCAAAATTTCCCGACTACTATTAAGGGAGATATTGCATATTTTCACTTTCAACGTTTGGCCCCCTGGTGGCCAAACCATGAAACGAATCGGACCGAAACTTGCTCTCCAAGGTGTCATTACATAAGGGTACATGTGTACCAAGTTTCAACTCAATAGCTCTAACAGTTACGAAACGTGCCCTGCTAACGGACGACGGACGACGACGGACGACGACGACGACGACGACGACGACGGACGACGGACGCCACGGTATGGGATAAGCTCATCTCTGCTAAGAGGTGAGCTAAAAATGTAACAATGACCCATTTTGGTGATATGCCCAAGTGCTCCTGTCAGTATCACAAACTAGTAAAATGTAACAATGACCCATTTTGGTAAAATGTCCAAGTGCTCCTGTCAGTATCACAAACTAGTAAAATGTAACAATGACCCATTTTTGTAATATGCCCAAGTGCTCCTGTCAGTATCACAAACTAGTAAAATGTAACAATGACCCATTTTTGTAATATGCCCAAGTGCTCCTGTCAGTATCACAAACTAGTAAAATGTAACAATGACCCATTTTTGTAATATGCCCAAGTGCTCCTGTCAGTATCACAAACTAGTAAAATGTAACAATGACCCATTTTGGTAATATGCCCAAGTGCTCCTGTCAGTATCACAAACTAGTAAAATGTAACAATGACCCATTTTTGTAATATGCCCAAGTGCTCCTGTCAGTATCACAAACTAGTAAAATGTAACAATGACCCATTTTTGTAATATGCCCAAGTGCTCCTGTCAGTATCACAAACTAGTAAAAGGTAACAATGACCCATTTTGGTAAAATGTCCAAGTGCTCATGTCAGTATCACAAACTAGTAAAATGTAACAATGACCCATTTTTGTAATATGCCCAAGTGCTCCTGTCAGTATCACAAAGTAAAAGGTAACAATGACCCATTTTGGTAATATGCCCAAGTGCTCATGTCAGTATCACAAACTAGTAAAATGTAACAATGACCCATTTTGGTAATATGCCCAAGTGCTCCTGTCAGTATCACAAACTAGTAAAATGTAACAATGACCCATTTTGGTAAAATGTCCAAGTGCTCATGTCAGTATCACAAACTAGTAAAATGTAACAATGACCCATTTTTGTAATATGCCCAAGTGCTCCTGTCAGTATCACAAACTAGTAAAAGGTAACAATGACCCATTTTGGTAATATGCCCAAGTGCTCATTTCAGTATCACAAACTAGTAAAATGTAACAATGACCCATTTTGGTAATATGCCCAAGTGCTCCTGTCAGTATCACAAACTAGTAAAAGGTAACAATGACCCATTTTGGTAATATGCCCAAGTGCTCCTGTCAGTATCACAAACTAGTAAAAGGTAACAATGACCCATTTTGGTAATATGCCCAAGTGCTCCTGTCAGTATCACAAACTAGTAAAATGTAACAATGACCCATTTTGGTAAAATGTCCAAGTGCTCATGTCAGTATCACAAACTAGTAAAATGTAACAATGACCCATTTTTGTAATATGCCCAAGTGCTCCTGTCAGTATCACAAACTAGTAAAAGGTAACAATGACCCATTTTGGTAATATGCCCAAGTGCTCCTGTCAGTATCACAAACTAGTAAAAGGTAACAATGACCCATTTTGGTAATATGCCCAAGTGCTCCTGTCAGTATCACAAACTAGTAAAATGTAACAATGACCCATTTTGGTAATATGCCCAAGTGCTCCTGTCAGTATCACAAACTAGTAAAAGGTAACAATGACCCATTTTGGTAATATGCCCAAGTGCTCCTGTCAGTATCACAAACTAGTAAAAGGTAACAATGACCCATTTTGGTAATATGCCCAAGTGCTCCTGTCAGTATCACAAACTAGTAAAAGGTAACAATGACCCATTTTGATAATGCGCGTGGAATCATGTGTCAGTGATGTGAAGGACTGGTTAATTGAAAACAAGCTGGCGCTCAACACCCCGAAAACGGACATGATTAACATTGTTTCACCACGCAGAATTGGATCTATTGCCGAAATATCGGTTGATGGTGTATCGGTACCCAAGTCGAACTGTGTCAGGGATCTAGGGGTTCTTCTGGACCAGGGCATGACAATGGAAGCACAGATAAAGAAGATATGCAATGCTGCATATGCCAGTTTGTATTATATTGGCAGTGTCAGTAGGTACCTTGACCAAGACAGCTGGGAACGCCTGGTCCATGCCTTCATGACCTCTCGCCTTGACTGTAACAACGGGTTACCTGCTGGTCTACCGAAAAATACACTTTCTCTGTTACAGCGTGTCCAAAATTCCGCTGCTCGCATCGTTTGCAGAGTTAGAAAGTTTGATCATATAACACCTACACTGATCAAGCTTCATTGGTTGCCTGTAGCAGAAAGGATTGACTTTAAGGTGTTGCTTCAGGTGCACAAGTGCCTGCAAGGTGCAGCTCCCCAGTATCTGATGGACCTCATTTCTAGAAAACCTGCTCCTCGCAGGACCCAGTTCACTTCCTTCATAGAACTAGAGGTTCCGAGCACCAAAACGTCATTTGGCGACTGCAGTTTCAAAAGCTAAGGACCGCAGTTCTGGAACACTCTTCCATGCCACATTCGAGACTCTGAGGACACTGAACAATTCAAACGAGCTATAAAGACATGGCTGTTTGTGAGAGCTTTTGGGGAGGGAGCGCTGTGAGCAAGGACTACCATGGAACAGCGCTTTATAAGAGACTCATTTATTATTATTATATAATATGCCCAAGTGCTCAGTATCAGAAATTAACTGGTAACAATGCAGTATATCAAAAACTAACTGGTAACAACAACCTGTTTTGGTACATTTTGATATACACAAAGTGCTCCTAGCAGTATATCACAAACTAACTGGTAACAATGACCCATTTTAGTGACACATGTAGGTCTGTGCATCAATGTAATCAAGTTTATAGCAACTGGTGAGCAGAGCTGAATTCCAAACACATTCTTTGATTTCGATTCAGACAAATTCATCTTGATCTTGACAAATTCTGTCATGACCCACATGCTACAAAACCAATCAATACTAACTCATCAAATCAATGGAATACTCTCTATATTTGCAGACAGTGTGGTTGAGGTGATTGGGTGATCGAGTTATCGAGTTACAGGGAGCTACCTGGTGGCTAGTTATAACTCCACTCACTAGAAAGGCTTCAGGTTATGGCAGAAGAAATTAGTCGGTGAGAGCGGAGGCAATTTTCCATTCAGTTTGGTTGCGTATGTAAACATGGCGGGATGTGTACAAGTGTAGAACACTTGGTTTGAGCTTGATGGATGGGCCAGCTGAATGGGGCTGGAGATGGGAAGGCAATACAGGTGGATGGAATCACAGGCAACACCACCAGCACTGTGAACACCATCAATCTGCTTGCTTTTTTCACATATTTTGAGTTAGTTGCTGAGTGAGACTACTAGTTTCACTTAAGATAAGTTACAGAGTGAACCATCCGATTGGTTCGAATGCCTAACTGAACTGCGCTGTGCCCCTTTTCAAATATTTGTATCACTTTTGTGTCAAAGGATGGAAAAAGAAGTTTCATCACTGAATGCACGGATACCCATCATTTTCATATCACCCACTTCATAGCAGGACAAGGTGTTTTGAGAATGAAAATTACCTCCTAATTAAATCTAATAAGCAAAGAAAAGTACATGGAACTAAATGTAGGCCTAGGTCAGAGATAAAAGCCTGGCGTTTCAAAACTAAATTTGCTCCCTACCTGAGTGTATACTTTGCTTAATCAAGTCAACACAATCAGACATGTATTCCTCTAAATCTTCCGCCACACTAACGTACTTAGGCCCTTTCCTATACTTAAAAAGTTAAAGGTCTGCTTGCTTATCGAGTGTTTACCGAGACCCTCAATCGTGTTTTAAGTCAGCCATTGTTATTTATTAAGACCAAGTAAAACACTTCCCGCCTTTATCATAAGGTGTACTGCACATCCTATACACAGTATATACAGCATTAAGTCGAGTATAGGGCCTAAATTACCTGTACCAAGTCCTTACACCCCAGATAATTGGACTTGCTCAGCAGATCTAAATGCACAGTGAGTTTAACGAAGCCTTTCAACAGATCAGTTTGACGTTTTACCACGCAATCTATTAGTAAATACAACTAAGTGATTTTTGATGTTTTTTCCTTGTTAAGAAGTGTCCGCTTGACACTTTAAAAGCACCATGCACCATGCACTTCATAAGCACTGCAGACTAATTAGCAATTATCATAGCAGAGATATGCAGAGACTATAGTGATTTTTGATGCATATGATGAATATTCCAAGTCACAGAAAACTATAGCGTAAACCTTTGCACTTGGAACAGTCTACACCAAATACAACGTCTAAGAATTCTGCAGAAGGCACTCTAAAAGATTTTAACAAGCGATTCTAACAAGCGGCAGTATCTGAGTAGTTTTCCAGCTCACCACAGGTGAGAAGCCTTTGGAACAACAATGATAGGCTGAGTCCCACAGTATAAACAGGTAATAATCTCTCCTCTAGCAACTGACCCTGGAGCTAACATCTTTAATTGGAACAATCAAATCAAATAGTTCATTAAACAACCTCATCACTTTGCTTTTTTCAAGAGGGAATTATGCAGATGAGGAAAGAAAATGTTCAAACCAGTCATCGGACCAAACTACAAGCGACGCCATCTGGAGTAATCACAACAAAGCTCAATAATGCAACAAGTCAGCATCAGTAAAGATGAATAATAAATCTTATCTACCCATAGAAGGAACTGAATAATGTTATTGATCCTTCCCTGTAAGAAGCCATCTATCATAGGCAAGTAAAAATTTGACAGTCTTCATGCCGTGAGCAAATTAGCGGGTAAATCTCCCCAGCTAATATATCATGATTCTGTAAGAACTTTGGATACGATTGGGTTTTGGCATGGGTTCTTGTTAGTTGACATCATCACAATCATGTTTTATTTCTCCTCTGCAGGATTTGCTTGGATTTGTCATTTTTGTGTGACATGTCTTGATAAATCTTTCAGGCTGACCATCTGGTTCACAGAGATAAAGACAAGGTTTTGTAATTTCTTTTGGGAGAACGGGAGAACATAATTGGTGATTAAGTCACATTTTTCACTTCGAAAAGTCCAGCTGAATGGAGTAGTTGAGTTTTTTGGCGATAGTTGATTTTCAAGAATCAAACGTCTAGCTAAGCAGACTCGAAAAAAGTCACACCAGAAGAAATCAACTGCAATATACACATGTTATGAATACCATTATGATCCAGGACCCCATGGTTAAGGATGACTTCAATTATTCATTGCAGTAATTAGTTATGGCAAATAATAGTCACAAAGAAATCAATGAACAATTTGTCGTCTGCTTTAACGAGAATCAACTATTAGCTCCACCCACTGATCACAACTGATCGCTTCCTATAGTATATTGATGGCTACCAACTGCTTTTAGCACTCTAACTCAAGCAGTTTTTGTGCTGTTACCTACAGCATCACCCTGGAGAATCAGTTCCCAACTGACAGAGAATCTTATCTTGGTCATTTGTATTCACAACTCATTGAGCAGCCAGCTCTGATAGAGGCATGAGTGTATCACAAATTACAAATTTACAAATTATCACATGACGAACAACCAAAATTTGCTCTCCTCCGTGAATTTACTGGCAATTAACTTGGACAATGTTATATCACATGCACCAAATTTCGAGGTAACTGTTTGAAGCTAATCTTGCACCCATGTTATACCTGGATGGTACAAAAACGTCACAAGAGCTTGAACTATAAAGCAACGAGTCAACTTGTAGACCACATACTTTATTCATGGAACACATTTCAGGCACAGAAATACTTCATATCTTATATAAGCTTGTTTGAGACAGAAAAAGCCCAGACTGCTGTTTGCATTGGCAAGGTATTGGATATTCAACTAAGCAAACTGTAATAATGCCGGTCTATCCATTTTTTGATGATAAAGATTTACCTGAGGCATCGAAAAAAGCAGTTCCAATTTCGTACTGATTTTTACAGGTTCTGCTGACTGTATTCAAAAGTTCATAATACTATGTCCAACTTAACTTGCGGTATTTCTCGCTAAGATAGTGATAAAAATATCAATAGGTTGTGGGTAAAATTGCCTGTTACAGCTATGTGGCGCACTTCAAGGACCATAGCCACAAGTCTCAAGGATATCCGTGAAAGGGATTTTCATGTAATACAGTTAACTGCCCAAGAAAAGAATTTGGTCTGGCCTATAGGTATATAACCAGTCATTCCTGGCGAAAGTGCAAATCTAAGTACAGGTTAGAGAAAAGAATTAAACATATCATTGGGTAGCGCACCTCTGTAATTATAGAAATTTAAGGAATTCACCAAGTAATCTGTCTATTTTCGCACATAAAATTTGGATTGGCTCGGTGCCCAAACCAAACACAGCGATTGTTATTCATAAAGGATGTAGTCTTTAATCGAATAATTGAGTGAAGTGCTGATATGCTTATTTAAATGCCAAGTCTGTTGGTGGACTTGTTATGAAGTGGCGCATTGGAAATGCTAGTGTTCACCTCCCTACACAGGTGGCAGAAGTCGAAATTTATCTGGCATACCAGTCAGGTGATATGGCTCTTCACTGGTGAGAGGCACCTACAAACGGGTGAACACTTTTGACACCTCTCTATAGCCTCGGTAACATAAAATCAACGAAGTAATAAATATGATGCATGATGGTCAATCAATTTTCACGAACCTTTAAAATTCCACAGTCTACCCTCAGTTTGAAGAGAAACAGCGTTAATACACTGTCCGCAGTTCCCCACGCGGTATCTGCAATTCCCCTATTCTACGTGGGGAAAAGTGGACAAGTACCATCAGATTCGTTTTTCCAAGGTTACTCTACAACAGCATGAGCTGGAATATGATACTTACATTTTCTTTAAAGGGAGACACGCGCATACCACACTCTTAAAACTTTTGGAAAAGTATAAGTCGTAAAAGATTTATCAGAGATAAACCATTTGCATCCATTATAACCTTACTCTCCCCCATGACTGGATGCGGTGGCCTAAGAAGAAGCAAAAGCAATCTAGCTTGTTGAAATAATAGGCCAAAAAATGATCTAATTGCTATTGTTGAAGTAGACAGCCTCATATTCCAAGCAGCCACCCACAGGGGCCGAATTATTAACACCATAAGACACGAAAGATGATGAATTTGTATGGCCTACAAAATGATATAGGCATTAATTTAGGCCAATATTGGCTGTAAAGACTCCGCTAAATCTCTCTTCAAATTCACCTGAGCGTTATTAAATGATTGCTATATTTGTATGTCTGAACTACATTTTGAAAGCTTTTCAATGAATGCCAATTACCCCATGGTTAACCTGGCATGGATAAATGATAGTGTTATACACAGATATACTTTCATGATAATAGTCCAGGACAATATAACAACATAAAGAGTTCACTATGTCTGACACAAAACCATTTCACTACAAGGGACGATATTTGCGGTCTGCGCAAGGCAACGCATGGTATGACTAAGCATTGACATGATAATGACATCAAGACGCAAAGCATGGAAATGCATGATGCAATTCAGTGCACGATGTCATCGCCTTGAAGGAACCCGCAGCAAAAAGAATGTACGAAACACTAGCGCAGATCAGCTTCATACAAATAACTTAAATCCATTTATCAACCAGTGTGATTTTCTCTAGTTATTTCCTTTGTCGATTATATTTTGATTCCAGCATCACTGCATTCATGAAAAGCAGCACAGCCTAACAATATGATTTGATTATATTGAATCAAGAACAGAATCAATTTTTCATCAAATAAAGGAAATTACCAGTGGATTCAATTATGTCTGAGAACAAGACCTTCGACTCAACACACTCTATTCCATTTTCAAGACATGGCAAATTCCGATATTTTTTAACATTTTGAGTCAAGTTCATCTAACGTGTTCCAATGACACTAACCTGATTTGTCGACACTTCCACGAATTGACCAACAAAATTGTAATTTTCAGTGATCTTGTATTACTTTTTATTCATTTTGTCATGTCCTGGGAACTTGTTAGATGGTCTCAGATGTTCGAAGTATAGTCAAAAAGGTACACGCATCGTCAATTACAGTAGAACCTCTCTATTAAGGACACTCTCGGGACTGACAAGTGCTGTCCCTAATAGAGAGGTGTCCTAATAAGAGAGGTCAAATTGAAAGGAAACTACCAATTTGGGACCAAAACTGGTGTCCTTAATAGAGAGGTTGTCCTTAATAGAGAGGTGTCCGCTAAGGGAGGTTCCACTGTATGTTGGATAATGGATTGATGTGCATTTGACACATTTTTACCTGTATACCAGGCGAAAAAGGAAGCAGAAGCGGTTGAGTGTATTTCAAAACGGCGGGCTTTATCAATCCACTCATTTCTTCCTGCCATCTGGTGCCAATCCAACGACATATCAAATATCTTGTCTATTGATACTTACAGTGCATGTGAGCAGATTTTCTTACGGGAGTGACCAATGGTCACTCCCCTGGGATACCCCACAGGAGCTATTTTTTGCAAAAATTAATAGTCGCGCGCAATGCACGGAATCGCTAATTCCCATCAACTGACGTGCATGCCTCGTGTGCATGCACTGCAAAAGAATGAATCTTCTTGAATGAGACTGTAAACATTGGCGTTGCCAAGCGCGAAATGTACGCCTGTCGCTCATTGGCTTGCGCACAAAGATGATCGGTGTCCCTGAGCCAATCAAATCCGCTGTTGTATGAGAACGGTAGAAAAGATAGTAAGATGGAAGTCTGGATACATAGAAAGTGACTCGTGCTCATGAGATGCCACGGGCGTCTTTCGCACTCTTTGAAATACTCTAGGGGCACTTTCAAATTCGGTAGTGCCGCTAAAGATACCTACAGGCGTTTTTTATTATCCTCCTGGTTGGTCCTTTGCGGGCGTGCGGCGGGCGCGCTGCTGGCGTGGCGCGTTCTCGCCAGTTTCGTCACATGCACTGTACTTACCTCACAGATACTGCTTGAAATTTCGATAACGATTATGCTGATCCAAGTCCTACTTCCTCTGAAGTGGCTTTTGACATGAGTGATTAGATACCAATCACTCGGACAAATCAGAATCACACTCAAGAAATGTCATTTCACGCTAAGCGAAAATTATAACAAATATATGGCTTGATCATGCTGTTCCTCTCAACACAATACCTGAAAAGCTAAATGGTTCTTAGCATGGACTGAGCAGTTTAAGATGAGTTGAGCCAATATAAAATAAGTGGAAAGTTAACCCAACAATACAGCACTAAGCTAAACACAAGTGTTGGCAAGTGACTCGATTATTTGGTAAGAGGTTTCGATAATGTTTGCTCGAGTTCCACTCTTATGGATTGGTCACTAAAGTCGCTTATAATTCAATAAGATTTCTTAGCCCAGGCACACGCGGCAATAAAATACAACACATAAATGTATTTATTCGAAAGGGCCTCTGGAGAGTCAGTTATGTAGGCACTGTTTATATTGCGTATTGGCTTTTACAATTAGTAGTTCAATTTACATGGACAGGTTTATCCCGCCATGGTAATATTATGACTTAGGGGCGAAAACTGTATAGAATTCTAATAGGAATACCTGTATAGTATGGGGTAAATACTGCCAATCATAGGTCATATATTGGCGGGGGCATCGGGTCGAACAAGAAAGTGCGACTAACATAATCTGATCACAAATAACATACAAACATTGTTGATCATTCCATGTCACAAATTATAGCTTTAGGAGGACTAACCAAAACACAGGGAAGGGTCAAACTCCCCAGGTAGAAAATCACAAGTTTATAGGGTGAAAGGAGCATTGTCCAAAGACTTGCTTAACAAAAATTTGTGTTTCGAATTACACGATTTCATAGATTTTGTGAATAATGTTACCAATTTGACCAAAACATGGTTAATGGTAGCATAGAGAGATCAGTGCAGTCATTAGTTGAACCAATGAACTTTAAAAACTTACCGGAGCACTTATCTGCCGCATGGCGATGAAACCATTTAACGTCAATATATGACGGAAATGGCAAAATCTGGAAGAAAGAACATCAGTAGCATATTTACAAAATTAAAAAGCTCAAATTTTACAGTTTCTGAAAGGTTAACAGTTGAATAACCTAATCACACATTATTGACAGCAAAATTGATTTTCATCATTGCATAAAACAAATATCACCTTCATTGGTGCATTCATAAAGTACAAAGGTTTTAGTTTCAGCATCTCATGAAATGAACAATAGACGGTTAACCGGCGCAAATGACATGTCGGGTCTCTATTTAACAGAGGTTGGGTTGATTTTATAAAAACCCTCTAACAAATGATGACCAAGACCACACAATTATTTCAATGAACCCCGTACAAAACAGCAAAAGCACGGCACTTTTTCGACCATAACACTGCTACCAGTGCTGCCACCTCCTTATACCACATAAAACCATTCCGCATGAAATCCAATCAGATTTTTTTCTTGGCAACCAATTGATAAATCGCCTCAGCAACTGAGAGGTTTATCAAAAGGAAAGATGTGGAGCACTCTGTTATGTGACTTTATAAGATGCTATTGGTTTTTACTTACCTAACATCTGGATTCTTCATCGTTGTGGAATGAATTGTGTAAGTAAGTAAGCAAGTAATATGATTTGATGAGAACTTGACCAGTGTGATTTGAGCAAGAGCATTATATCTCAGAGAGGAAACCTATGAATTACTGAAATGCATACACATGTATACAGACTTCTTACTTGTATATGGAGGGAAATAGTGATGGTCAAAGAAAACCTGCCCAAGGTTACAAGCAATGTGTCAGTTTCAATGTCTGGTTCTAAAACACTTGTTCAAAGTCCGACACCTCGACCCATAGACCTTGATGCAGCCAAATTTATAATCAACAATATGCAGACATCCTTGAGAATCGTCCCGGTGTTGGTAGACACCTCAGGCACTTCTAAATATCAAAATCGTCAAATGTTTAATCCTCTTTCACAGTTCAATGAATCAATTTGTTCAAAGCTTAGGATTCAATGGAGTTGGTAAAGTTTCGTTGATTTGATGTAAGGGCGTATTTGAGAATGCATGGTTCATCAGATCTATGGCTGTCGGTCAATTGAATAAATTTGTTATCTGAGCTATACTAGTCTTGTTAATGAGATATTGGAATTAGTTCCTTCAACATTCATGCAACAAAATCAGAGAAAATCACCCATATTTTAATTTTTTATCATGCGCCCTGATGTCGGAACAGAATCAGCTTAGCAAGCTGTGTCAATAGCCTATTGTTCAAACTTGATCTGGTCATTAATCATCCCGTGACATGCGGGCCCCGGCAGGGACATGGCGACAAATTATTAGTTGATGTACCTAGATCATAAATCTTTCTAAAAGCTACTCTTTTAAGTAATGAGAAATAAGATTCTACAATCTGCTGAGAGATGAACAAAAAAAGCTTTCTGTATGCAAACCTTTTTTAGAAATCTTTTTCGTGAATTGCACATTATTCATTGTTATCCCTTTTTTATAAAGCTCGTTAATTATTCGATTCACGGAATCTTTGCCTCCAACCACAACACCATATTCGGAACAGCAATGGTATCCATCTCATCAATTCCGTCTTTCCCTGACCGCAAATTTAATCACAGCCTAGAACACCATCTCTTACTCATGAGGGTAGTGATAATGGCTGTGGAAGGATTGCTCCATGCACAAGATACGACCAGATCAGTATAAAGGTTTGGGAATTGCTGTCTTTACGGAGAATGCGTGTGTGTGTTGTCTGGGCTTTTCAGAACCACAAAGTAAAATAGGTCATCTCCACCTAGATTTTGAGCAAAGTTAACCTTTCTGCTAATATCAAGGCAAAGCACGTAAACTGATAAAACGCTACATGAAAGCATTAGATAGTAATTTTTTTAATTCACCAAATTATTTGGATTGATCTCAGAACATACCCCAAGGAGTATTTTTTCAATACAAGTCCAAATTTAACACCTACCGCTTAAAAATATACTTCCCTGGTAGCTGCATGGTATACCTCTAACCCCATGAATATTCAGATGGCAGTGTCATCTCACCTTTAGTATTGAGCACAGATCAAAGTGGGTGTATGCCATTCCCACCCACATCGGCAATAGCTTTTTTATGCAGTTTTTTGCAGTAACATCAAAAATTTCGAGAATTCTTACCCCCACTAACTATTTCAACCTCCTGGATTTGGTCCATAGTATCTTGATACAGAGCCAAACATGATGAACTGCCAAAGGAACTGATCGAGTAATTACTGTAGAAGTGGAAGGCTCTGAAGGATCATACGGAACACCAATTAAAGGCAATATTATGTTGACAGGTCAATGCCAAGGGAAGGCTTGCCGGCTAATGGACTTTGGAGATGCCAAGTTCCTAGTAAATGAAAGGTAACTATACACAAACATAAATCCTATTACTGTAGCTTAACCATTTCACTACAACTGACCCGTTTTTGGTCAGAGCGTCACGACACATGCTTACAGTGAACAAAAATACTGGTCTGATGGCGTTGTGACACATTACAAAATGCATGATGTAAGGTCATAATTGCCTCTTCCTTGCTCGAATTTCAAGTTTTGGACGCCACTACACTGTCTGTGACTGGGGAAAAAAGTTACAGAAAGCATACCTCTGGAACTTCATCATGCCTTACATTTTAATGAGGGCAACCTGCTCTCTGTATCAAGATTCTCTCAGGGGGACACAGACTGTCAGAATCAAGTGTATCACATAGATGAACTGACTTATTACAAATCCCACAAGGACACCTCAAGGTCGTATTGATATTCTGTGAAACATCCATAATGAGATTGCTCACATGGAATGCAGGTATTACCATGATTAAACATGTTAAAGGTGTGGTTCATTTGTGGACATAGTTTACATGTATCCCACTTGTAATTGGAAACAAATATGGCAGTAGTGCTGGGAAAAGATGCACCAGCGCAATGAAACGTGGAAATGGCAATTGGAATTAGCCAGCAAATGAATATGGCTTACGGTATATATATAAACGAGAAACAGAAACAAAAATACTTTTATCAGTTTTTTCAAGCTGATATTCCGCAAAGATTACATGGAGCACAGGGATGCAGCAAAAGAATAAAAAAGACAAAATTGGAAATTAATACTGAAATAATGTGGCTTGTCACCACTTGAACACTGCTACAAGGTAAAGATTCTGCCTCCAATTGCTAACTGAATGGGATATCGGGTCTCAAGGTCGCAGTGATACGATACCTGATTCAACGATGTCTGGAGGCGAAAAATATGCAGAATCGGAGCAAGGAATCAGAGATGTCTTTTCTATAAACTAATCAGATTACTGTTCACAGGGTGTTGCCAGTTGAGAAATCAAGCCAGTGGCCATTGAATACAACATGTATTGGGGTATTTTTTCATCTTAACAAGTGGTCAAAGTCCTCTTTTTATCACAAATCACGGTACATGCATCAATAAAATGTCTCTGCAATGTAAATTGCATGTCGGCAGTAGGCTTAAAGGCCAATGCTGAGAGTGAAAAATTTGAAATATGTAATTGAATTTGAACATTTCTAATCACGTAAATAAGTACAGGGGCAAAAGTACAGGAGCAAATCGTTAATTCTATTACATCAATATCTCAAAATTCATGGCCAACAAGTATTTTTGAAGATTAGGGGGGATGCCCACCCTTGGATACACACTGGAACGATAAAGTAGGATCATTTAATATGCTGCCAGTAACAGGTCCTTTAAATTTAACACGCAATGACCTTTGCAATACCTGCAATAAAGTAATAGGAACCTTTTTTCAAATATACCTCCAACACCAAGATGGTGCAATGCAGATGGTACTTTTTGTCCAGTGGGCAAATTCTCTTAACTATATGCAAAATAGTGATCACCTACAGCGCTTTCTATATTTCCAATGAAATATGCATTGGAATGATACAGCAATGGAAATGGAAAAGAATGACCACTGCCAGTGACAACCAAACAGATCTTTTTCACACTTTTCACCTCTGCTTTCTGCCAAGTATCACTGCGTGGATGTGCATATGACCTATAGGCCGAGGTCGATGACAGGCATTGCAATGAGAAAAACGAAAGTTGTCAATAAATCTATTCATATGAAACATCTCTGACTTTGAAGCTGAATGCCATCAACACTTAGTTCACCATACATATGACTTCTGTAATTGGAGCCATTTTTTTCCTAGTGAAACCTTTCCCAATAATATCAAAAACCAACTTTGGCATTTGCAATTCGTTACCAAAGCATCCATTTAATTCAATTTTGATAAAGCCTTAACTACAGCAAACTATTCAGTGAGGGAGTTATGTTGATTACATTACCTTTTACAATCAATTCTTAGCAAAGATAGAAGATTCTTCCAAAGTCAAGTCATTTTCTGTCAATGATGCTCAAATAATATTGTACACAGATCTGAGAGCTTTCGGTTTTGGTGATTGGCAATGTGGGCAAGTTGATACATAGGTAAGGATAGAATGGTCTGTTGTGTTGAAGGTAGATGGCTGATAAACCCTCAAATAACGGTCTGAAGGTAAATGGCTGAGAAAGTAACTGTAGCAGTGAACTTTGGTAAAAACATATATACCAAGAAGAGAAGAGCAAAACATGTGGCGCGATTGCTATGCTGAAATTTTGTTAACAATGACAACAAGCAGTGACCAGTTAAGTTACATTTTGATAATCATTTCATTGTTTCAAGTAAAACTGGTTTCAATGATCAGCTGTAAACGCAGTGGTTTCTGCAGCAATAGACAAACAGATACATACCTTTTCAGGCAACAGAATAACAGATACATACCTTAAATTATACTTTTTCAGCAGAATCGGTTCATCTTCAAGAGCATGCAATCAGCCATGTCATTTCTCTGAGGCACCTTCCAATATTTCACTGTTTCTGCATCTTCACCACAAAGAGCTAGAGCAGCAAAACAAGCAAAACAATTCCTTTCGGTGCCAAACATGAGCAAAAAATTATCTATGACCTCAATAACAGCAGGTATAGTGCTGATCACGACAGAGTTTAGGTATTGCAGCTGTGCACATGCAGGCTTATGATCGGAGAAACAAACATGTGTGGCCTTGATGTAATGAAACCTGCCCAACCCTGCTTGCACTAATTCCAATCAACTGCTTTCAAAACCAATTTAGCTGCTAAAGCTTAAATTTGCCGAGTTTCATTCGAAAAAACTTGGTGAGCTGCTTAAAGAATCTGTTGAGGTTTTTTTCAATTAATTCCGCTGAGAGAGAAATGTAAAAATCAATAGGAAAAGAACAGCATTGGTAAACAGAGCAATCGAAGTGCCACCTGCTAATAAAGGGGAAAACCAACATGAATATTCATGAACATGGTGAAAACTGAGTGAGAGATAAATGGTCCAAGGATGAAGATAAATACTGGTACTGGAGTGCCACCTATCGAAAGTGAGGAAAGTCTGTATGCTGCAAGACTTCCGATACCTCACAAGACGGGTTTCTACCAAAAGAAAAGGCTTGAGACTCCAACATTGGATTTGTTTCAAATGAAAAGGCCAGGGGCCATTGCGCTCACCGGTAGTTAGGTAACGACTTAATTGACAATGAATGTTTCTTGAGATATGACAGATCAGGAAGACTCCGAGGTACTACTAGTACATGTATCTGTATCCTAATCATAGGCACTTCATATGTCCATGTGGAAGTCCGCTGCCTGGCTCCAACATTAATAACAAGCAGTTGCTAACCTGGTTAGGATATCCAGTTGTCAAAGATATAAATGGTCGTATCTCTGGAATGGATGGGGCAAATTGCATGGGGTTTTCTGTATTGTATGAATAATTGTTGGGTGCCGTATTGATATCTTCTTACAATAGGAAATTCACAGCATTTGACCTCTATGACCTTACAAAGTAGGTCAAATCAAAAACCTGTATAATATGATATGTATCCTTGCTGGGAGTACCAACCATAACAACTTTATCGAATACAATCACTAATGAGCGAGATATCACACTTTCTAGGTTTTCACTTTTTGCCCCCTGGTGTCCAAGTCGAGAAATAGATCAGACCAAAATTCAATGTCAGAGGTAACCTGACCAGGTCTTGTGGTCAAAGTTTCAAGCCCATAGCCCTAGCAGTTACGAAACGTGCCACAGTTATGCTCAAATGGCCAATTTATGCCATTTGACCTCTATGACCTTGAAAAATAGGTCAAATTGAAAACCTCTATGATATGTGATGTATCCTGGCTGGGAGTACCTACCATAAAAATTTCATCAAAAACAAATGACAAATAAGTGAGATATCACACTATTTATGTTTTCAGTTTTGGCCCCCTGGTGGCCAAGTCAAGAATGAGTGTCAAAGGTCATCTGACCTAGGGGGTCATGCATACAAAGTTTTGAGTCCATAGCCCTAGCGGTTTAGAAATGTGCTACTGTTTTTGAAATAGGATACCACAGACACTGCGCTTTTGTATAGACTCACCGTACCTGTGAGCCAAAAATTAAGACAGACGAAATTTAGCGTTACATGTTTATTTAAAACAGGAATGCAAATGGAACTGAATACAGTAGAACCTCCCTATTAAGGACACCCTTGGCGCTGATAAGTGCTGTCCTTAATAGAGAGGTGTCCTGATTAGAGAGGTCAAATTGAATGGAAACAACCAATTTGGGACCAAAGCTATAGGCCAGAGTCCTCTATTAAAACATGTGTACATTACGTGTACATTGTTGTGCATAGGTTTTGGTAAAAAAAGTACTCATTGGACCAATCAATCTGCACAAAATTTTATATGTGTCAAGAAGAACCCTTTGCCAATAGCATAATAAAGTTTTAAAAAATTCCAATACCGATTGCCTGAGAAAAAGAGATTTCCGTACACCATATCCATCAAAACGTCCCTGGCGCATTGATATTGCCCTGTCAAAGTACAAGTTCTAAACTGACCAGTGAGACCACATTTTCTTAAATATATTATCAAAAAGCATATTTC
This sequence comes from Lineus longissimus, assembly GCF_910592395.1. Classification (NCBI taxonomy): domain Eukaryota; kingdom Metazoa; phylum Nemertea; class Pilidiophora; order Heteronemertea; family Lineidae; genus Lineus; species Lineus longissimus. The sequence goes on along the minus strand of NC_088308.1, from coordinate 18,834,617 downwards.
TGTGATGGCCTGACTCTGTAGATTAAGAATCAACCACAGATTGAGAATTAATTCCACTTTGGTCCATCCCAGCCATGTATTTACCACAACTTGACATTTTGATAAGCTCTATGTGACTGTGCCACACTTCCGGTCGTGGATGAATACAGGTCTCTGCCCTATAGAGAGGTTGTCCTTAATAGAGAGGTGTCCACTATAGGAGGTTCCACTGTAGTTATGGATTTGCAGTTTATAGCATATACACTTTTCACAATATCACCACATGCAATTTCAGTCATATACAGGTTATCCTTCCCTATAACGTCTTTGGGTCACATTGCAATAAGGCCTGATGGGGTATACAATGATTATGTGTAGGCCTGACTATGTCATGTCATAAGGTTATGAAACCCAACGACATAATCTTAGGCTAGACTACCATGGTCTGTGGGCGGGGAAAATCATTCATTTAGTTACAAATGTTTTGAAGATCATTATTCTAGGGCGGTGCACAAACGACTCTTGGCGTCAACCATGAAATTTGGCCTGCCTAATATCAATTGCCATCTTAGTCAAATGATCCCAAATGATTGAAGATGAGTAGTAACACAATTAACATGAAATTGACTTCCCTCTTATTAGATAGGAATGAATAGTGGTTCTTGAATAATCCTATGTAACCGGGCAAGACTAGGCCTAGAGGGCAGAGTTTACTACAAAGATTTCTTGAGTATTCACACCCACTCCTGGTGATACTCCTTTGTGGGCCTAACTAAATGTATGGTACATCTTCAGTTGTACAAGAAGGTATGGAAGACGTTATAGGCAAGGATAACCTGTATATATGACTATACATACATGCGCTAATATTTGGTTACAAGTGCACTGCATCCATATTGGCCTAGGGTAATTGGGAGGATAGATTTTCATTCAGTACTCACCACAGGAGAATCAAAGGGTCCCAGATCAGGGGTGGATGGATCAGGGGTGGATGCAGCACAGCTGGAAAGGGGGGGGGGCACTTGAAGGAGTGAAGCCCTCAGGGCATGGTCTGGTCCACTAAAGACATCCCACAGGAAAATTTTTAAATTGAGATGCACTCAGATGTATTTCCCAGGTAGGCCTATAAATCTGAAAGACAATGTTCATCATCACTGAAAAATATTCTTTTTTATGTGTGACCTTTATCTTTTCATTGCAAAAAAGCGATTGATCCACCCAGCGGCAGATCCAACACAGTAGGTCAATATGATTGCGACTATTGTATTACTGTGATTTTTGCAATTTGGGAGGCTAAGGCACCCTTAAGTGCACACATTTATATATATACATGTACTATTAAACATTTGGCACAAAATGAAAAATTAAGTCGACCACGAATTAATTCAAAATTTGCATTTTCCGTAAGTACACCATACCTACCTGCGAGTGGGACAAATACTCACATCAAGACTCGTCTCATCGTCTGTCCGGGTCGTCTGGTAGCCTTTCGCCATGGTAACGACATGTGCAAAGATCCAACTAAGTACCAACTAAGCCATCTGACATAACCAGTGGTTTTAAACGTTTTAAACATAATGCGCTCTCGATATTTCAGGATGCATCAAAAATGGAGGGTTACTCTGGGTGTGCAAATATTAAAGCCCGGGAATTGTAGTAACCACTAAACTGGTACTAATCGTGACCACGTGCCTGGGCGAAAGTCTCCCGCCAAAAATGACTCAGTTTTGATTGGTTGAAACCTATCGTCTGCGTCGCCTGAGTCACAACCAGATCAAAATGGCTGCGACCAATTTGGAACGAATGACACACCTACTTCCTTTGTAAAAAAATCAATACACTCGAATTCTACGCAGCAAAAGTCTTCGAAATTCTATATTATTTGTAGGTAAGATATGATTATATATATATCTGAGTTATCACAGAAAACCATCGCAGATTAGTTCGAGAATCTGTTGATGAAAGTAGTGAAACGATTAGAGGTATAATATGTGTACAATAATAATGTACAATGTAGGCCTACATCCATAGTTATAGTACATATTGAAATTATGAATTCATCAGTATAAATAGTTATGACTGATATTGGTAAAGCTTTTGTCTGGAGAGTGTCGTATAAAGGCCTTGTTGAATAAAGAGTGACATGACATTTTATTTGGTAATGACTCTCCTATGATGCATTGCAATTAAAACCGGAATCACACGACACTCGTTCGTTGACCAGGTATATTTTTACATTTTCAGGACTAATACCTTGTGATATCCATCACCATGACTATCGTCTTCAGTTGTATTGCCCGAGGACCAACGATTTTGTGTAGCCATTCCAGTTCCTATGGAAACTACGATGAGGTGGCAAGGTCCATGCTGCCCAACATTCCTACCAGGAATGATCACCGAAAAAGTTATTCCTCAAATGAGTAAGGATATAATACATTCTTTGCTTGATTTCTGTTTTGTTTTTAAAATGGGGAAATTTGCATCTTTCAAGAAGATCACCGCACCTTGGGTTGAAGACGGAAGTTAATGTAGAAGTGACATAGTATTTATACTCTAACTTATAGTAGGCTGTAGAGTTTAAGTTATACATACAGAATGTAAGATTCCTTTGTTATCGTGTATTTACCCTGTGTCTTTATTTTATTTACTGATTTTGTTCTTCAGTAGAACTCGGTGTGCATGTTATTTCTGTTACGTTGTTAGTGTTTGTTGTGATGTGTTACTTATTGCTTTACTTTCAGTATTATGTTCCATGTTAGTGTTGTTAATGGAATCATTTATATGTGTGCTGCTGAGCAAGATTTTGGAAAAAGAATGCCATATGGCTTTTTAGATGAGGTAATTTCCTTTCTGTGGTCCAGAGCCTTTGGTTGAGTTCTAATACTCCTAATACATGTCATATTTTGTCAAATGGAGTCTGTTCAAATGAAATTGCCTTCAGTTAATTCTGGACACATCCATATATGAAGAGGCTAAAAGCAATTGAAAATGAGGACCTAAAAGCATATAGGGGAAACCTTTGGTTATATGGGTGAAGGATTTATATCACAATCATATATATCAGTATACTAGCCAATAATCTTGAATCAAAACATATACAATTTAATATAATAATGCATTGCGAACTATTTGCACTGGAAAGGTGAAACTTAAATCATGGGAGAAAATAAGTGATACAAATCTTCAGAGAGAGTTTTACAAGCGTCTTGAATAGTTGTTGTTTTGTTGTAGATTCATAAGCGGTTCTCCAATGGGAGTTTAGTAATTCGAGCCAATACTGCAGTGGAGAATGAGCTGAACAGAGACTTCGAGCAGGTGCTCTCAACACAGATGGTGAGTTGTCCTTATGGCATTTTGCAGTTTTGTTGACCTCAGAATTAGGAGATAATAGAATGCTACACTTACACTTGAAAATAAGTTCAAATCCCTTGGAAACTTGATAGTTTGGTTTCAAACAGATTTCTTCACTGCTACTCCTCTCTTTTTTAGCAACGGTTTTCTCGGGGAGATGACTCGATGAATGCACTGCAGTCTCAAGTGGATGAGGTGAAAGGCATCATGACACAGAATATTGAGAAGGTGTTACAGAGAGGTGAAGGGTTGGATGACCTCATGGGCAAGACAGAAGACCTGGAGGCCAGCGTAAGTTGTGTTAATGAAATTTAAAACGCGGGACAAAGTGTCATTGTATAGACAGAACCCAAATTGCACATATCAGCCTTGAAGTGTCTGCTGAGTTTCCACTGTAAAGTCTCAGGGTTAGAACTATTTCTTGACGCCTATTCACTCTTCGTTTTCAGTCGACGAGATTTGCCACAACGGCGAAAAAGGTTCGTCGCAAGATGTGGTGGAAGAATATGAAGATGAAGCTATGTATTGGTGGAACTGTCTTGATCGTGATCATCATCATTGTTATTGTCATCCTCTTCTCAACAGGAGTCTTACCACCTAAAGGGGGAGGCACCAGTGGCAATACCACAATGCCAGCGATTACTGCAAAACGTTAGGACTTTGTAAAGCCATATTGTCGTCAGTTATTGTAAAATTTTGAATTAATGCTCTCAATTTGCCAGTATGAGGTACACTTACGTTTCGATAACATGGATCTCCTTGACCTTCCCTCAATTAATATTGAAATTTCTCCTTTTTGTCATATATGAAACTGATAGTGTATTCATAGAAACACAATGTTCTTTGGTGTCCTTATTTCTTCTGTTCATGTCAAACAAATTCATAACAGTATTCATGTGGGTATCTGCCCGAGACCATAAGAAACTTAATTTATTATTCATGTCATTGAAACATTGGATCTTGCACTAAAATCTTCATGCTTGTTTCTAAACTTGGTCATTTTAGAAAGGCAACGAGTTCTCCTCCTTCCATTTGTAACCTCGTAGCAGGTTTTACCTTTCCAAACAAAAAGTTTAAAGGTCACTGGTTGTATCTGTTCTAAACTGTGAATTCTCAGAAGGGACAGCTTGTTTATCTTAAGGTTATATTAAACTGGTGCATTTGTTTGTTATATCCATTTATGTGCTTCAGATTCAAAATATCCCACCTTAGCCTAGACTGTCTCTCTTGAAATATCAAGGGAGTGGGAGTAGACTTTGATATTCTGAATAGAAAGCTTTCTCGACGAACGTGAAAGTTTGAAGGATGTGCGGATGTGCAACTTAGTGGCACCACTGTGTAATGTGTTAATTGCAGACTGGTGCTTTAGATTATGAAAGTTTTTATTTAAAATTGTATCTAATCATGATTTAAGTTGTTTGGAAACGTAAACCCTTTTTCATTGTCTGTGTGATGTCCGATTCGATTGTTTAGGTACATGCCTACATGTACCTGGTAAAAACATGAAATATTGTGCCACCAATCTATGATGTATATAAACTAGTTGTATAGATGGGGTAATTGCTCAGATTGGCAGATCCATCGACATTGAAAAACCTAAATTTAAAGGAACAACAGACTGTAAACCATGAAATTAGTGTTTGGTTTTCGTGATGTGAAGGTAATGTGTAACATGTGAACTTTTAACTGGAATGTTTCAATTATTCAGTTAATGCAAATTTTGTCTATTTCTGCCAATTCGAAATGAGCATATTCGCCTTCAATTAGTGCCGCATTCATATAGAAAGGTACTCCAAATCCTTATTTGACTTTTCTGGATGAAGATAAATGAATACCAGTATCACTATTAGACACTGTGGTCAATTACCTGCATGTGTCTGCCTTTTGAGCAATGTCTGCATTATTGTAAAAATGTAAATTAAATATACATTGTAAATAAGAGAGCTATCCAACTTGGTGCTTGATTGATTGTGTGATGATGAACTGAATTTCTCTGTGGTTGTTTCCATCTCTTAAAGGACTCCTTCCACTGCAGCGGTGACCTTGGGAAACTACAAGTATAGACTGCGTATTAGTTTCGATCTAAGTTCATTTGACTGACCACAAGGCCTGGAAAAACAAAATGGAAAATTTGATGAAAAACCTAGAGACAGCACTGTGATTGTTGTGGAAACATGTCTTTAACTTATCTAATTCCCTTATACTGTTGGTTGTAGATAAATAAATCATGAAAAAGGGCATCCAGTCTTGATTTCTGTGCATTTATGTCCTCAAGTGTGGGCTTGAATAGGACGAGTACAGCTACGACTCCATAAACAGCATAATATGGGTCTCTTTGACCATCTTGAGACCAGTTTGGCTGGCTTTTCTGCGTGTCCGGACCAAGAACATTGGCTCTCCATGCTCGAGCGTTCAGGTGAGTACCATTCCTTCCTAACCTAGAAAGAGGGCTGTAGATGAACACTGAAGGGGACCAGTACATTAGTCCTTTGAAAGCTGTCACGCTAAATGGGTGTACGGGATTTCTCCAGCAAAGTTGGATGTGCTCTTCTTGGTTGGCATTTATTCTTTGTCTCAACTTGGCAAAGAAACTAGCCAAGCACTGCAATAACCTCATGTCCAAGTGGCTGCTAGAATTGTCCCAAGTTTCCGAAGTAGTGATTCTGCTCTTTGACGGATTCTGAAGACATCACAAACTGGTATTAACAGGAGATTCTGCAGGTCCTACATTCAAATGTGGATGACCACCAGTTAATTTGATGACAACCAGATCTACAGCGATATAGCATTGGAGATGTCTATAAATCTGCACTTTCGATGCGAATTTTTATTAGGGGGACATCCCTATGTGGTCACTGGTACTGGTGATCGTACACCTGGGAATGCTTTGGATTTGCTCCAGTTTGCGAATTAATGAAGTGCCAAGTATAATAGAAGAATATACCCAATATCCCCCTCTTTGGGGATAACGTCACTGGATGCCCTCAACACTTCCTGTGGGAAGCTATTCATCTCGGGGAGAAATAAAATAAAGAAAGCCATCTTGCAATACACATGTACATGATTCAGTATAATCTCTCGTCAAAGATACTTACAATATTCTTAACATTCCAGTAAACTGCCCAAATTCTTGACCCCCTTTTCCCTTAGATGGGTACATTAGGTTGAAGTAATATGTTCTACATATACATCAAGCTCTTGCAGGAGCATTTGAATTTGACATATGAGTTTTTTCAATGAATTGTTATTTTGCAAAAAAGAAACACTTCATGCATTTTCTTTGATGTAGTTGTCATAGACGAGCTTGGCAGACACTATATCTTCTATCGCCATTCCTGAAATGATGGAAATGAAATTATTCCCTATCTTACATTAAAAACATGTTATGCCAAAGGACTGGCTCTAGGCGATTAAGATATCGGTGTGAATCTCAAGATAATGTGGGTATTATCACTGAAAGAAAGACATTGCTCAGTGGTTCGTATTTGCACAGAAGTTGTAGTAGCTGAGTTGTAATTCATCACGTTTGTCAGTCAAGATGCCTTGTTTCCCAAATGCAAGCTTGTTGTTCTCCTCAGAATCTTATCATAGGCTTACCTCATTGAATAACTCTAAAAAAAACAATCACTGTCCAGGCTTACCTAACGACTTGAAGACTGTTGTCTTATCTGGGCCAACATGCGAAATTGTACCATTCAATATTTCTCCAATTTCGGCATAGATATCCGCCTGAAAACAAGAGGAATAGAATGAAAAACTCATTTCAACAATTTTCATTCCATTTCTAATTTCATTTACAAAGCTTGGATAAAAATAGGTCTGAGAAAGACAATGAAATGGCCAGGGCCATTGTGCTCACCTCATGTGGAGGAAAGATGGATAAAGAGCATGGTATTGTGTCATGTAGTGTTAAGTTTGATGTAGGTCCAAGCAATTACAATTTCCCCAAAATGGCCAATTTACAGTACATTCGACCTCTGTGACCTTGAAAAGTAGGTCAAATCAAAGAAGACCCGGGTGACACATTGAATGGTTGTTAGAATTAGATGTACCTATGATATAAAATTGGTGCCAATCGGGCAAGTAATACTAGGAATAATGGCATTTTGAAGAATTTAGGATTTGGCCCCCTCCCTGGAGGCCAAACGGCAAATCAGATCGCACCAAACTTCGGTACCTGAGACCACCTGACCAAGGGGTACATGTGTACTTAATTAGTGATCAATAGTCATTGCAGTTAAGAAACGTGCCATAGTTACGGCCTGACGGCCAATTTACGCCATTTGACCTCTGTGACCTTGACAAGAAGGTCAAATTAAAAACCTGTGTGACATATACTGTATGGTGGTTAGATGTACCCATGATATCAAATTGGTGGCAATCGGGCAAGAAGTTAAGGAATAATCACATTTTTAAGGTTTTTGGATTTTGCCCCCTGGTGGTCAAGTGGTGAATCATATTGGACCAAACTTTGGTCCCTGAGATCACCTGACTAAGGGGTAAATGTGTACCAAATTTGGGATCAATAGTCATTGCAGTTTAGAAACGTGCCATCGTTACATCCTAACGGCCAATTTACACCATTTGACCTCTGTGACCTTGAAAAGGAGGTCAAATCAAAAACCCGGAGGATATATGATGCACCTTTGCTAGAAGTACCTACCATATTTTTTTCAAAATTTCCCGACTACTATTAAGGGAGATATTGCATATTTTCACTTTTAACGTTTGGCCCCCTGGTGGCCAAACCATGAAACGAATCGGACCGAAACTTGGTCTCCAAGGTGTCATTACATAAGGGTACATGTGTACCAAGTTTCAACTCAATAGCTCTAACAGTTACGAAACGTGCCCTGCTAACGGACGACGGACGACGACGACGACGACGACGACGACGACGACGACGACGACGACGACGACGACGACGACGACGACGACGACGACGACGGACGACGGACGCCACGGTATGGGATAAGCTCACCTCTGCTAAGAGGTGAGCTAAAAAGGTAACTAATTTTTCCAGATCTATTGCTGCCAGGATCAGTAGTATGCTCCTCACCTTGGACACATCATTGATCACTGCATTAGGAAGGTTGTTAGTGTTAAATCAATTGTGTGACAAGGAGTCCTCGTCCTTTTATTTCACTTCATAGGCATAACTCATAATTCTCAAATGTCAGCTGACATGCCCCAGCACTTATAAAGTTACTCCATAGTTAGTTGGAAATACAAATTGATTTGCGGAATGGATGAGAAGTTTCATGTGACTTCCTTAGCTTGATGACCTCCCCCAGAAAATGACTAAGTACCAATATCAGTTCTCGATGTAAGGATACCAAAAGCACCAGCCTGAAAGTTTCCTTACCTCAGCCAGTATAATATCCCCCGATTCTTTCGCTGCTGCTTCCCTACTATCGCAGAACACTGAAGCCTTTCTCATTAGAATAGGGTCCACCTCGTGCCAGTCTGGCCGGCAAGCACCAACGCCTAGAAGAGAACAGAACACATGTGAGGAATGGGTGACTAAGTTGCTACTCAAAGTTTGAGTCATCTTGAGTCAAACTAGTCCATAGCCAAGGATATTTTCAAAAGGCCAGAGACACTTGTACATCCCAAGGCTAACAAACCTGTACCTTGATCTGATAATAAGATGACATCCAAGTTCCTGCTCCTGGTATTTGGGAGTTAACTTACTGTTGATATGAGCACCAGATTTTACCCACTCAGCCATCAGGATAGGTGTTTTTGACATTGTTGCTGTGACAATGACGTCGGCATCCTTCACAGCTTCTTCTGCTGATCTGCATGGCTTAGCTCCAAGCTGGGCTGACAGCTGCTCAACTTTAGAAAATGTTCGGCTCCAAATACGAACCTGCATTAAAAGAAATACACACTGCATGATGGATTTCATGATGAGTCTTCTATAGAAGAAAGTAACTACTGACTTCTGCCCTCATTATTGACATAATGTAAACGTAAATCTGTTTTATTTTAGATATAATGTCTTCTGTCCTCTGGACAAGAAATAATTTGTCTCCTTCAAGTCTCCAAGACTGCCATAGGTATCATTTAGTTTGTTAACTTGTATTTAAAATGCAGGTATAAAAACTAAGCTCATCTCGTCTATCATTGATATTGCCTTTTTTAAATCACAATAAAATACCAACCTCTGATAAGTCAAAAAGTTTACTGAAAACCTTATGATGACTTATAGCCTGCGCCCCAGCTCCAAGGATAGCCAACGTCATTGGAGATGAAGATTTCTTCAAGACTTTAGTAGCCACAGCTGAAGACATTGCAGTTCTTATGTCAGTTATCACACCACCATCCAAAATCTTGAAGAAATAGATACAAAGAAAATGCCTTAGTCTTAGTCTGCAGGAATAGCTTGGGAAGGGAAAGGTAAGACACTTCAGAGCCGTTTATCTTAGAGTCACTATTTTGTAGTGCAATTAAGGCAATTTGGTTGATCAAAGTTAAGGTTAGATCATGGTCAAATCATAACTTACAGCCTTAACACTTCCATCTGATGCATTATTGAGGACAATAACAGCTTGATGAGTTGCAATGTCTGTGTTCTTTGAGTAGAATGAAACAAGTTTAGTCCCCAAAGCATTATCCTTTTCACTAAATACTGGCATTACTCCATAAAACCTAGAAACAGAAGAAAGGATTATTGACGGATGGAATATCAATCATTGACCTGCAGTGAAAAGAGATTTGAAGACATGCTCATTACAAAAAAGCAAGAAGACACCGAGAAAGACTTGCTCACTGACAAGTGGGAGGTCGAATGAGAACAGTTTGCGGATATACTTACACTATAAGTATGTAGGCCTAGGCCTATGTAATGTTACATATGACTACTGAATTTCATTCTAATGACTCTACCATATACCCAACTTTAAACCTGGTGGACAAGGCTGATGAAAATAGGAATATTATATAACACCGCAACAATCTTTGCACCACCCCATTCTCAAATGTCAACTCAACTTTTTTGCCATCACTTCAGTCCACCTACGTTACGTGATTTACGTACCCTTCGTATTTTTCGACTGGCAAAACTGTCCTGACAGGTTGAATGATACCACCAGTCGTTCCTCGGGAGTAACTACCAAAGGCACCTTCTAAAGTTCGATATAATTCTTGCAAATCGAGATACTTTTCACATTCTTCAGGGCCAATAAATATTGGCATTTTGCTAGCAGCCGAATGTTTGGAGGCCATTTTCAGGGAAATCACGTGATTTGGCGACCTAATTTTTTATTTGTCAAGAGAAGTTGTATAAACACGCGGTTTTGTGCAAAATACACGGTTTTTAAGAAACGATGTCGGCGTCAGGCAGCTTCTATAACCCAAATTTATACTAGCTGACACTTGACATAGACTACGAGAGACAATCATCGCATAAAATCACCGCGATTTCAATACGTGTCGTGCATGCAGAAGGTTTTTTTTACAGCGGCCTCTCTTGCCCAGTCGAAGAACCATAATTTATAACATTATTTATATGATTGGCTTATAGTTACAACTTTTACATCATTAAAGATGCAAAAAAATCGTAAACGCGTTATGAACTACTTGCCAGTGGCCAAATATGATGGGTTTTCCTAGTTTCCTGATATTTGTCGCAAAAATATTCTCTGCAATTTCATGACTGGTCTAAAAACAGCATGGCGGCTGACAGAAATTCGGAAGTGCCAGTGACGGTAATTTTCGCTTAAAAACATTATTAAAAAGTAGAATCCGAGATAGAACACTCGACTAATGTGATTTTCAAAATCAGGAGCTTCTTTTTGATACCAAAACATGTACTAGACCTTGTTGATTTACGCTTGTTCCTAATTTTTTTCTGCTCACTGATCTCGGTTCCATTTGATCAGCGCCACCTTTTGACTAAGGTCAGAAGCCATAATTGTGTTAAATAGGCCCTTTTCCAGATACGCCGGTACCGCTACCTAGGGTCGGTCCAACAAATCATCTTTCATGTCTTAACAATAGATTGTCACCATAAAAGACGCCAGACAATGCCTCTCGAAAGACGCCAGACTGGCTCGAGAGGTATTGTCTCACATTCACAATGTCTGGGCTCTGGCGTCGTTGACACATGACCGTTACCGTAGGCGTAAAAACCTATTGAAAAGTTAGTTTGTTTTGCCATCCCCAGGTGGCACCCGTATCTGGAAAAGGGCCTATAGGATTTGTAAGCAGCGGTTCTAGCAGTCTCTAGAAAAGCTGTATTGGCCAAACAATTACGCATGTATCTACTTTTACTAGTTTTAGTCTTTAAGTATCTTGCAGACTACCATTGTACCAAGAGAGTTTCAGTTTGAGTTTGCCGTCCATTGGCTATTGGCCCTACCAGTCTTCTCGTTAAAAAGACTACAATATACATATTTTTTTCAGGTGATCGAAGATGATATGTGCCGGGTGGGGATGAAACCAGTTTGGGGATTTGGTAACCAGCTCTTTACATATGCCAGTGCTGGCAGCATATCATTTAGAGGTAAGTAACGGTTGTCATGATCTCTGGTTCTATGAACATTAAACTCTATTACAAATTTGTTGATACATTCAGTCAGGCTAAAGTGAGCACTTAAAATATTCATAAGCAACTTCTTCATGGCATTGATTGAGTGCCTCTCTGGAGCAGTCTTGGCTTTGAGACAATTCAGTGCAAAAGTAAAAGTAAAAGTGATTTGTGAAGGACACCATCTAATCATGTTTATGTCACTAATAAAGAAAAGCTTACTGGATGACAAACCTAATTGAATGTCTAAAAACAGACTTGACAGATAGTGTCACTATCTTTTTAAGACATGTATCTTGTTGTGCTGCAGGCCTATTAGTATCATTCATCTCTTTCAACAAAGTAACCCAGTCTGAAATCACTTGACTTATCAAAGCAGTTGCCATTGTGTTTATTGCAATTAGCAGGCATCATCTGCTTAGAACAATAGTGGGATTGTCACAGGTCAATTAATGTGGCAATTGTTCTAATGCAGCTTGGTTGTTGAATTGACATCAGTTTTAAGAGACAGATTTGACTCAGAGCCAGAGGTGGAATTGTAGTTGGGTTCAGAAGTGATTTGAAATTGAGGTTGGAATCTGAACTGAAGCATCACTTTAGTATTGGATCCTTTTTGCCAAGGTACAGGAAGATGACTGAAACACTGACTGATCGAGATGATGTGAACTTGGTGGCCAAATGTATTCAGCTTATGGAGATCGAGAGAAAATTCTACAAATGTTGTGATCAGGTGGACTTACTCGATCGTCAGCTGCGGGGGATACAAATACGATACAACAGAGCAGTTGAAAATGGAAATAGAGCAATGCGATACAACTTGAGGCTACGATTGGCAACTGTTGAGAGCGTACGCAACATGTTTTACACGTATGCTGCCTCCAGAGCTGAGATGATGGCAGAGCTGAAAAACGATTTGTGCGGAACACAAGTCCTTGCATCGGATTTCATAGATATGGGAGAAGAAGAATGACAACCTATATCATTTTGAGAAAAAAGGCTCTTCTTAGAGCCCTAAGATATTAAAAAAGAGACACATTTTCAATGCTTGTGAAATCTTCTATCAAAATGCAATTTCTTTCAGGGTTTCTGCTCCTTTCTAGCAGTCTAATATTTTGGTATCAACCATGTCCATACTAGGTCATTTATGTACCATAGTATGTGACTTAGCACTTGGCAATACTTTAATTGTATCTTAGTTTGTCCATGTTCTTGTTCTTACCTTGTTCCAGATGAGCCAAGTGGGGTCCCCTGCCCAGGAGCTCAGGTTCATGAGGTAAAGTGGGCAACAGATATGCACAATGACTACACAAGGAAACTGGTCAATGAATCTCACAGTGAGTACACTTTAAAACTGTATAAATCTCACCACTGATGGCTTGAATGTGATTAAATTTATTTTCATGAAAACCATTTTAATGTCCATTTTCAAACAACATTGTAAAGGTCAAGCTGTAGTTTACTGTGAAATCTGTGTGAAACCAAATATGTGTGGAAATAATCCCTCTGACAAGTCTAACTTCTGTGAATCAATGGAATTCTTTTTAAAAATCACATGATTGATAAAGTGGTTACCATGATTCTTATTTGCATGCTTTGATTCAATGTTGCAAAGTGAAAATAAGAAATTAGTGAAGGTTTCATGGTTTGCCATACATATGAAATCATTTAGGCTATTAAACTTAAATGCACCATCCAGTTTGCAATGAATTTAAAAGTCATTTATACTATGGTCCCACTTTGATGAATATGTGTGCCTTTTCCAGATATCTTCATGAGTCTACAACAAAGTCATCAACCTGATACAGATGGCCCAGGGTCCTCCACTAAGCCACAGTAAGCATAACATCTTACATGTTACATGTTACCCTTTCTGAGTGGAAACTTTGAAAACGTTTGTAAAATCTAAAGGAAATGAGCTGCTGTTGGTGCATTCCTCTATACTTGAAAATGTGTAGGAATAGTTGGCCACCACGATTGCCCAACTGATGGATGGGAGACCAAGAGTTAAGTCTGCAAATCATGTTCTCCAGCCACATTGGCCGGGGTAATAATGCACACGTATGCATACATTTTGTATACACGTACATGTACCTATTTTACCAGGCCTCCCTTTCTTCTCAACCATAATCAACTTTTATGATACATAAAGTTTCCTGTTTCATCATGGTAAAAGTCAGACACATCTGTGCAACTTCCTCTTTTCTTTTCAGTCTCCTGAAGGTTAGCAGACACTATAGATCTGTAATAAAGGCCTGTATCATGGATTTACAGAATGATACTCTTGGTAAGTTAAAAGAAACGTATGAACTGCCAAGTCATTAGGAAGAAAGGATTGTTCAGTTTGGTGTTAAATTTGTTAGGAATTTTTGTTGTTGTCAACCATTGACGTAAACCTCTTAATGACGTTGTTTTGGCAAGATAACCACTTGTTAACCACTTATTGTGTGATACTTCCAATCAAAACAGACTCATTGTTAATTAATTGTGTCAATAATTCCATAATAGTCCTTATTGTACATGTACCATTTGGTGCTCATTACAGAGTCCACCATGGATGAAGTACAGAAGAATTACTACGAAAATCAAATACAGCTGCTGGACATGATTGAGTTGATCTGGAGTTTATGTGAAATCCTCTTCATTGACTCTGCACCAGGTTGGTTATGATACTTTGCATTTTTGTAGCAATAGTGTTAAGGTATTGAAGTAGAACCTACTTTGCTCAAAGTGCACAAGAAACTTCGAGGTTTTCAAGGAGCAGCTTCAAAGCTCTCACTTGAAGTCGACAAGTAGGGGAACCAAGTGATTCATCTGGGAGTCTAATCTGTGACCTCTTGATCAATCCTTTTCCAAAGCTCCTCCTCAGAATTTCATATACCGTAAGTAGCTTTTTACCTTTTGAAATGTCACAGTTGAGATGGAAAAGATATTACAGCTAAACACGTTTCATTTTCACTCCCTAAAAATAAATTAAGCACAGCAAACTCAGTCCAAGTCCACTTTGAGAGCTACTATAGTTGACTGGATTTAGTTGTTTTGAATTCTAACTTGTCAATTTTCTAGGTGGCATGGTGTTGCTACAGCTCCTTGACTGGCTGAAGTGGCACTTCACAGAGGGAGACAAACTCGCAGCTAGTGTGATGAGAGACGAGCATCCCAGTGATCATGATCAGTACTGGCCAGCGGTACGTTCTCTGCTACAGCATTGATAGAAAACTCTTTGACTGCTGGTGCTTTACATGAAGGCTTGCCTTATCAGAAGTGATAGACCAAATGCATACCAGCTGACCAGATGCATATCAAGCAAGATATGAGTTAATATTTCTTACTTTTTGTCCAAGATTGTTCTGAAATTCAGTCCAAAGGAAACGTGCTTGTATAAATATGTTTTAATGTGTTTTTGCAGGTGTATTGCTATCTCTTGCAAGGAAGAGTTGAAGAGACAAGGAAGTTACTCTCAGCTCATAGCCAGCACAACACTGAAACATTCAGGTGCATTGACGAGTTACTCAGGAAAATGCCCATTTTCAAGGTAAGTTCAGAAAAAAGGGATAGTCCTTACACAGAAGCATTTCATCGATGAAAAAGACACACTGATTATAAAGACCAATGGTTATATTTCTATTATTTCTTCCTCAATGGCCACTGAAGTTGTCAAAACATGATGGGTCTGTCCTCATCTGCTGATAATTCTGTTATGAATGATGCGGTGATTTCTGTTACATGTAGATTGTCCTAGATGTCCTGATGACAGCATGGTGTTGATTCTTTGATTTTCTTTCCTCGCAGTATTTCACCGGACAGTCGTTGGCCGAGTTTGATCTACGGTGGCGCCACTGGCAAGATGAATGTGAAAGTCGACTTGATGAGCAATTCTTTATTACTGACACTAATTTGGAACTTGTGTGTCGGGTAAGTAAAAATAAGCATTTTATAAAGTACCTGTGCTGGTTCAATCTAAATCTAGTCTTTTAAAATGGTAAGAATGATTGGCCTGAGAAGCCTAAGTGCTGATAAAGTGATTGTTTTTCTATTCTTTTCTTCTCAAAATTTCTTGCATGGCAATCTGGTCATAAATATTCTCACAAACCAATTTTTTTTAGCAATCGAGTTTGATCACATAAGTTCCTAAGAAATTTTTGGAAATATTGTTTGACTTTTCAGATTCTTTGCGGTCAGATGGATGCTTTCAAGGAACTGCAGGGGTTCTGTGAACCTTGGTATCACATGTTGATCTCCATGCAGTTCTACCAGAATCCAACTGTCAAAGTATTTGAGTTACAGCATTATGCACAGGTATAGTCTATCATTATTTTTTCCTAACTGTTTATTTATACTTGACAATAAAGTGTACCGTCTTTGCGCCAATATATATGGAACTATAAACCAGGAACTGCTCAATCAGCACTACAACCTGAGCATTTCCGACCAGTACCCATTTTCACGCACTGGTGGAGTAAGGCATGTCAGGCAAAGAGACCTGCCTGGAGTGTCGCACTGACAGTGGGGATTGTACCAGGGACCTCTAGTGAGAGGCCTGAACCACTGCACCACAACTTGCGATGAATAGGTTTTTATGAAAAAAACCTTTGCCAAGTCTACATGTACGTATGATAATCCAATTAAATGACACTTTGTGTTTTCAGGAAAGCATTGATGTCTGTGCTGGCAATGCTCTCTTGGCTCCACTCGACAGTATCCTTCTGGCAGCCCTGGAGTTTGATATTCACCAGGTCATTAAGGAGAGCAGGTATGTGTTGTGTTACTGTAAGAAGAATCCTTTGGAGCAGTTTATTGGTTCACCCCACTGGCCTTTCTCATACACTTGCACCATCTTAGAAATATCAGAAGGACTTGCCCCCTTTTCAGACCCCACAGTACATAATTTTATTTGATAAGCAAACCTCTCGCCCTAAAACTGTGTTAGGTTCAAAATTTAAATTACCTTATGTACAAACTTCGTAGAAATCCATCCTGTAGTCTTTGCACAGTGGCCTATAAAAGGATGTGGACCTATGAAGTCGACTCCCGCTGAGCCCTAGGAGTCATCATCATCATCAATGGCGCTGGGTGCATCCCATGGACATGGCACCTCTAGTTTTCTATTCTATATTTTGCAATTGACAGTCAAAAAAGCTCCTCTGATAGGATGTCATAATTTGTTTTATGTCGAAGTTATATCTTGGCAAATCATGTTTAGCCAGAAGCCCAATTGTTATTTTTCCATTGCAGCACTCACCTGAGTAACTGGTGGTTTGTAGCCCATCTTACTGATCTTCTTCATCACTGTGGACAGCTGGAACTTCAGAAACTCAAGTATGTTGAATGGTTTTGGCACCTTTAACTTCTAGCTAACTCAAAATCGTTTTTTGCCTTTCCAGACCGGGAGTAAAACTTATGACTTCAGAGATGGCAGACACTGATGTCAATTTCAAATATCAGTCTTATCACTGTACCACTGTAACAGCCCTAAAATAAATCAAATGCAATTCTGGTTTTCAGCTTTGGTTCAAATCTCCGGGAATATCTTCTTCTTGATTATGCATCCAGTTTGATGTCTCATTCAAGGTTAGTAAACCTGTTTTAGTTAAGCCAAACTCGAAAGAAAGCAACAAAAAACGCTAAAAAAACAACAAAATCTGCCAGAAGTTGTAAAAATAAGCTTATGCCACCATATTGGATACTCTCACGCTGGTCTGCGTCAGTTCTCACAAGATTATGATCGTCAAGTGCCCAGTCGTAGTTACAACTTGTCACCCTTGGCTGATAACTTCATGAAATGTCTTATTCCTTTCCACTTTTAGCCTTTGGCAAATTGGTGCTGACTACTTCGATCACTGTCCCGAATTTGGTCGACATTATTTACAAAATTACCTGGAGCACATCCCTCTGGAGACTGAGAAGAAGGCATTGAAAGTTTACAATGCTTGCGAGAAGAGGGGTATGCATGAGCAGGGTAAGACCTTCATATCACCAATGGTTCAGTATGTTTGAATGCCCCAGTGCCAGATATTTCTGCAAGTGCGAGAAAAAGTAATGTTATCATTGCCTCCTTAGTCCAGTTATCGCCATCTTTAGAAAACAGGGTTTTGCAGTTGCTTCTCAAACTTAGCAATCGAATGTCTTCAGAGATGGAGGAGAGTTGGTACTTAACAACCCCTGATGGGGCACAGACTATCTTAAAGTGAACAATGTCACTCAAATTCATTTTCTAAAGCTTTGCATCAATGAAACCTTTCCGTTTCTAGTGATCAGCATCTGTAAAGTGATGAGCATGACAGCATTACGGAACAAGCGATTAGGAACCGCTCTTACATGGTGCTTAAAGTGCAAGGTAAGGAGAAGGCTTTACTGTTAGATAGATACTTTTAGAATAGTCTTATGTAGGAGTTGGGGCAAGTGCTCTGGACTATGCACCGATAAGAGCAAATGCAGATGAAGAGGTCTGCACTGATAGAGGGCAAAAAGAGCTTGATGTTAGTTGTGCAATCAGGGTACCTTGGCAACACACAAACTTAGTCTGGTATTTCTCATTCATCAGATCAGATAATTGTTTCCAATTCTACCAAAACTATACACTTGACACTTAATCTGACATTTGCGGTGTCATTCATACCTTTCTTGAGAGCAGAAGATAGATTTGAGTCAGTGATAAATGCCACAGAGAATGGTCGTTTCCTTGAATTTTTAAAGCCTACTTGTACATTGTATTTTGCTTATTTCAGGACGTGTCTCTTGCAACATATCTATCACAGAAGTAAGTTATCTGCTTGATGCATTGTGTATTCTTACTCAAAATATCCTTGATATATATTTTGGGGATCAGGGATTAGGAAAAATATTTTACACTTGAAACCTCTTTTGTACTCTCCTTGCAGTCTCTTGAGCTAGATACTTTTCAAATACTGTTAGTGTTTTCAGATTTACAGTATTTTCTTGAAATAATATTGATTTAGAGCAATGTGACTTTCTTTCTGCTTGTGAAAACACTTAATTGTAAATAGTACACTGATTGTCTTGGGCTAAATATGCTGTTTGTTATTTCAGATTTCTTGATGAATATAGCGAACATGGTAGTTTTATTGACCTTGACCTTATAGACAATCTTGGATCAACCATGTTGCTAAGCAACAGATTGACATTCCTTGGTGAGTGATTGACTTAATGAGCAGGTCTTCTTCAGTTCAGTGATAATATATCTCACTAAAAGTCCAGATTGATGTCCTTTGCTTCTACATGGCCAGTGTTAAAACAAATGTAGTTAGAGTCTATTTAAGTTTTCAATGTTTTTTTTCAAAAATTTCAGGTAAATACAGAGAATTTCACCGGCTGTATGAAGAGGGGGAATTCCATGAGGCAGCCAGGTTACTGCTGTCACTGCTCACTGCCAAATTAGCACACAGAAAGTAAGTCTGACTACCTCTAGTTCTACATACTTCCGGCTCTGATCGTCAAGGGGACAGTAGGCAGGATCTAGGGGGTCAAATTAGTAGTCCTCAGGTGACTTGAATGTGAGGGACCTGGGTTGTGTTTGATTCAGTGTATTTTTATGTTCATAATAGCAATTATATAGTAATACTGTAATTTGTGTCCCTTTCAGGTTTTGGTTGACCCTCCTTACTGATGCCTTGCCATTGTTGGAGGCAGATGAGGTAATTACCATGACTTACAAAAATACATTTCAAGAACGAAACACTTTTTATGTAAATATACATGTATCAATTTCAACATTTAGATGATGGAATACTATGATTTTGCTTTAAGCTAGAAATGAAGATCATTTTACAACAAGTGCAGATGAAGTGCAAGGATCATCACCATGCATCTTTAGTTCACAGGATTAAGTACCTGTTTGATCAATTTGCTGACATATTGGCTTTCATTTGTTAAAATTACCTCTTATATGTATTTTTGATGCTTGCAGGTGATATTCAATAGCCAGCAAACCTATGAACTGATGCACTGCCTCACTGAAATCAGACTTGCTTTGAAATTGGATGAAAAGTCGGGGAAGAAGGTGGCGAAGGTAGATATAAAGATGTTTTCAATGATATGTAATGGCTGTGGAATGCCAGGATGGACAGGACTTTACCACCAGTCATGAATTTAGAGACAGGAAAACCCATGTCAGAATTTGCCACCCAGCATCAGTGCGCAAGCAGTTTTGTATTTAAACATCCATGCCAGCAAAACCATGCAGCCCAACCTGAAAGAGATTATCCTGAACGTCAGAGCCTTTCACTCGGTACTTGTACCTGATGTGCCACAACATGGTACCATCATAAATAAATAAACTATGGTACCATGTACCACACAACCAAGTGCGTACATGTACTACTGCTATAATCCTTGACAGCACTCTTGGTTTTCTTGCCTTCCAAAATAAAAATCTCTCAATTCTGTTCCAGTCAGAGGAGCAGGACACAAGTAAGCTGGACATCATGAAGTTGGCATTGGCAAGGAATCTGGCCCGGGCAGACATTCTTGAAGGATCAATTATCTCGTAGGATTCCCGCTTAAATGCTGTGACTTTCAATGCGTGTTTGGACATTTTCTGGTTTGAATGGACTGGTGTAAAAGAACAATAGCAACTGGCTGGGTTGGAAACGCGAAATTAAGTAATCGTGTTAGCAACGATGGAATAGGCAATGCCTCTTTCCAATAGACAAAACCCAAGTTGCCTGATTCTGCCACAACCTGTGCACATCCAGGCTGGCTTCTACTGACAGACAGTCCCCCCCACTTCTTTGTGTCATCATGTCCTACTGTCGCATCAATAGCGTGAATGCTTGAAAATTTTGGCTGGGACAGTGCATTGGTCCTGTAAACTCCCCACTTTTGCTGCCAAATTGCCTGCTCATTCACATTACCAATTGAGGGTTTTGTATGCTTTTTAATTGAAATAAATTGCAATATATTTTGAAGGAAATTTTCCATCTTTTTTTTATGTTCGGAAGTTTTCTTCATTTAGGTTGGGCAACATGCATCAGCTATTGTCTAATCTTGAGTCAATGCTTGGCATTTATTGATAGAGGGACTGAAAGGTGGTTGTCCAGTTTTAAAAGGTAGATATTTTAGTCCCTGTTTGTTGAAAGGTGCACTGAATGATTGATTACGGTGCTGTGGACTTGCCTCCACCCCACTTTTTCTACTGAGGCATGTTTTGAGTCCAAGTAGTTTCGGCAGCGTATGAAAAATCTGATATGATTCCACAGAAGACACTACATCTGGCAGGAGAGGGGATGTGCGAGGACAGTCACTTTGAGGAGACATTAAGGAGACAAGCATGGGTTGGTTGCAGAGCCAGAGACGCCGCTGGAACTCCTGATCCAAAGAGGGATATTCTGTAGGTCGGCACGTAATTTACCTTTAAAGGTGTCAGCTCTGATATCAATCATCAATTACAAATATAGAATAACGTTCCCCACCCCAATTTTGAGAATAGTACGGATCGCTTTGTAAACGCAAGCGCGTATTTATCTCTATTTGTTACGTTAAGGTAAACGTAAGGTTGCGAAACCTCACTATGCCTGATCAAGCGCCCTCTAGTGTCAGTTTACTTCCGGCACGAAAAGTTGTGAGTCGAGTATTTTCTTGTTCAGTTTCTTCAATAAGTCGTTGTTATTATCGACATTGGTACACTTGATCGCGCTGTAACATTTTAACATTTGTTTTTGGTTACAAGAAAGGGAGCTTATTTCGTGCTGCGTGTATAATAAACGGTTCAATCCAAGTTTAAATCACGGCGATAATGTGATGTGCAAATGCACATGATGCTGATGCATGTCCCTGTGGCTGTGCATTGCATGTGTACAATCAACAGTGATCAACAACGGCAATACATCGTACATATTCAAGAACTAAGTGACGCCTGACCAAGCTCTGTCATTGTTCATTTAGTACCTCAGTTATGTGCCAAATTTGCCAGATGCTTTTATTCAGTGTGCGGTTTGCCCATACTGACATACGCGGGGTAAAGTCTCAGTCTGGCCCTGCCCTGGGTCTGGGAGTTTCAGTTTCCCACAGCCACAGGCGTTCCAATCTTATGATCTACTCCTAAGTTTTCCTGCCCCTCGGGTTTTTGCCTACCAGGGCTAAGTAGGAGAGTCTTGACCTCGGGGTGCTAAAGTATTGGGACCATACAAAACAAGGTCAAGGTGGGCATACAAAGATGCAAAATTGATGATTCGGGTGGAATCGGCAATTCGCAAGTGCCGCTCCGAGTCTCAACAAGCACAACTTATGGATACATTGCACTTGCCAATGGCAATGATCGATCATCCGACATCAGCCAGTCAATTGTTCCTGTGTTTATGGTTGCAAAACTAGTCCTTTCTCATCTATTTGCAGCATAGTATTAGTTAGTACTTATATACTAAAAGTCTAGGAGGAAGAAGATTTCCGAGGAAAAAATCCAAGACCAAAATGACCTCCGGTGGAATTTGCCTAGGGCGTCTTTCAGAAGAACGCAAGGCGTGGCGAAAAGACCATCCTTTTGTAAGTCAGTCTAATTATCTGTTCTGTTAGTACTCATGATTTTTGTGTTTCTGATTCAAGGATAAGATATTCCAGATGAATGATTTGAAGTTCGAAATAAACTAAGGCATCCATTTCATGAGTACAAGTTCTTGTTAAGTACAATTACCTGTCATAATTTGTGTTTTATGTGTCTCTTTTATTTTCAGGGTTTCGTTGCTCGTCCAGTCAAAAACCCAGATGGTACGCTTAACCTTATGAATTGGGAGTGCGCTATTCCTGGCAAAAAAGGGGTAGGTTATCAAATGGTTCTGACTAACGACTCGAAACAACTTAATTTGTTTAAATCGAGGTTAAACATGTGTGTAAATCACTTTGACACTGTTTTTTCCTGACTTATTTTAGCCCAATGGGTCGACATGTTTACCCTCAACGGAGCCGGAGCTGATACATTGAGAAAAAACCTTTGAAAAAAACATGTTTGAGATTTTTCCATCAGATGCAAATACATTTATAGTAATGCATATTATTCTGTTTTAACAACATCACATTTTTGATTCTCTTCAGACACCATGGGAGGGGGGCGTTTATAAATTGACAATGATTTTCAAAGATGATTACCCATCAACTCCACCAAAATGTAAGTTTTCTTTTATTGAACAAGTTTTGACAGTTAACTTGGCCTGAAGTCTCATGGACTGAAGTGAAGAAGCAAGCCTACTTTCAGACTTAACTTGTAACATAATATCCAGAACCAGATTTGTCATAGCTACATGTATTTGGGGCCATGGGCTCCTCTGTGTTGGTGTGTCTGGTCACACAATATTCTACTGAAAACTCACCCAGCACTACTGTACCGTGAATTACTGAAGACTAATAAGATACTCTCCAAGGTAACTATTGTTAATTTCTTTCAGGTAAATTTGTTCCACCACTTTTCCACCCAAATGTCTATCCCTCAGGAACAGTGTGTCTCTCATTGTTAGATGATGAGAAGGATTGGAGACCAGCAGTCACAATAAAACAGGTCAGTTACTGATATATTAATGAAAGCTTGCTGTGCCAATCTTCCCGAAGTGAAATTCTCATTGGTAAATAACCCCTTCCCCTTCTGAAATTTATTTTGCACATAAAACCCCTCAAATATGTTCTCAAAGACGTTCTCAAAGACCATAAGAAGTATTGAAAAGAAATGAAACGAAAAGTATTTGCTGTGGAAGGGCAGTTTTCTGACCAGTGATGCTAGCTATTGGTGACACAAAATACATGTAATCTGGCCGAACTGGGCAAAGTGGGAGCACCCATATTAGTGAGGGAAATTGTGCCACTGTCCATTTTAATTCCTCAGGTGTCATGTGAAGAAAAGGGGTCCGTCTAGTTTCTTAATTGAAATCTTTTCCTTTTTCAGATTCTTCTTGGAATCCAGGACTTATTAAATGACCCAAATGTAAGGGACCCTGCACAGGCTGAGGCTTATACAATTTTCTGGTAAGTATATTTTTGGGTATTTGCAGTCGAAATTGACAAAATATATTTAATGAAATCCCCACGAAAATAGGTTTACGGTATTGGGAGTTCCTTTCTCAAAACCCATGCCCCAGTACTTCCAATGATACAAATATACATATATTTCATGGATTTGATTCTGGGCCCTATTGCATTGTAGACCCACAGTTTGACCCACTGTCCTCAACATAAATGCATAAAGAAGTTCTAAAATAAGACTGGTAGGTTGAAAACCTCAAAAAACCGAACTGGTATTCAGGTCACTGCACTGTAATTGGTGCCAACTAAGACTGTAGCGATATGCAACAATTTCCTTTATTTTGTTTCAGCCAAGATCGCACCGAGTATGACAGGCGGGTACGGAAACAGGCTGAAAATCACAAACCAACGGACCATCTATCTTAATTGGAAAATATCATGTGTATATCTATCGGAAATCTTGTGAACTGAACAATGAACATTGTGGATTGAATCTGAATGGCATCGATGTCGACAAACTCATTCGAAGAATTTGAATGGATAATGCATTTATTCCCTATGGCAATGTCTACGATGGTCAATAGGAAAAAGACTGCGCTGTTCATGAAATCTTTTCAGTAACTATTTGTCACTTGTCGTGGCAGTTTAGGGTTGGGTGGTCTGCTCACCACGCCTGTTGGGAAGACTAAGTGCCCATTCCAGAGCCAATTCAAAGTGTGGTTACATGGGGAACCACTCTGATAAATAGAAAATTAAATGGATCTTGGATTTCATGAATTTTACACACTATTGACTCTGATTTCTATAAGTTTCAACTCCCAACGGTCAATTCACTTAACTACAGATTTGGGGTCAGAAATGCCAGGCTATTTCTTGATTTCTTTTAAAAGAAATGATTGTGTGTGTTTGTACTGGGGTTTTTTGTCGTATATTCATTACTAGTAGTACTATTGGCTGTTCTTGGTAATTTGAAGGGTTCAGCTGTTCCAAAATAATCTGGGGCCTTTGATTCAGTTTTTAGCCCTTCCATCCATCCGTGGACAAATTGGTCATTTTGTAACCGTAAGACCTGGGCACTTCAAATCTGGCCGTCGGGAAGAACAGCCGAAGATATGCTGCTGACAGAAAAAAAGGGGGCAAAACCCGTAAATTACACCAAAAAATATTGTTGCTTTATTCCCACAGATAGAAGTTTGAAATAAAGTTGAAGAGGTCTGCATAATATTGAAGTTTTGTTGTAAGTTACATTAGTTTCGATTTATGTTACCAGTTGGCGGTATTTGGGCAAAAATGTAAGTTTGCAAACTGTGTTGTTAAAACTTATGTTGTTAAATCTAAAGGTTTGAAGATCAGTGACTGCACCTATATTTAATCAAAGGGTACAAGGAAGGCCTCCTATATTGAGCAACTGACAAGGTCAATAGTGGGGTACACTGAACAAGCTCCTGAGCCTGCCACTGGTGAAAGTCTCATCCACCGTTTTTGATCCCATCAGACAATCCTATCTACTACGGTCATTGAAGTGAGAAGATGGCTTGTGGCTGTGCTGAATCTGTTTTGACAACTAAAGCAAATTCCCTTAGTTTGATACTGATTACCTTCCAAAGGCATGAAAACCAATTAATTCCAGGAAATCATATCTACGGTCAAGATGGCTTGTGGCTGTGCTGAAACTGATTACCTTCCGAAGTCGTGAAAAGCAATCAATTCCAGGACCCACAGTATGAAATTGGGGCTTAGGCGATAGTGGCGCTGTCTCGCGGCAGAAAATAGAACTGAAACCATCGTCCAAAACTCTCAGTTCCACTTTTTACCGCTAGATAGCACCACCGTCACCTGAGTCACACCTTCCTATGAAATTGAGCATGTTCTTTAGGCCTTTTGCATAAATTGATTTTTTGGTATTGCCAATGACATAATACACAGGGTGGGGCCCATTAGGTGTATTTGCATTTAATAGTCTTACAAATAACCTCGACAGAGTTACCACTTTTCTTCATGTCTTGGACAAAGATTTTGTTGATGACGGTTGTGGTGATGGACTGGAACCTGGGCCTACCTCCAAGCAATGGCGGTAAGACTTTTTGACCGTGGAACCTACCTTAGCAAACACCACTCTATAAAGACCACTAGTTTTAGTCCCAAAGTTGTAGTTTCCATTAAATTTGACCTCTCTAGGACAGCACTTGTCAGTCCCAAGAGCGTCCTTGATAGAGGGGTTCTACTGTACTCCTTTATTTTTGTTCCCCAATCCAATGCTGTACTTGCCACTCCAGAGCAAAACAAGGCCAGGGACTCCAATACAGTCCCTTTTGTCATCCTGATTGCCCTTCCTCTATGTACCAGGCGATAAGACAAGGCCTGTCCATTGCGTCTGGAGTGTAAATGGGGCATCTGAAGCTTAGAATTAGAATTAACAATTCCCCAGAAATGGATTTACTAGCTCTTCTACTGGATTAGCGGGGACTGAGGGCTTCACTTCCCTCCAACACTAGCTCGAGCATGGGCAAACTACAGGTTGTGACATGGTGAACAGAGAGGGCTACTTTATTTGGTATGTGCATTCCGGGGGTGGGGGGTCAAGATTAAATTTCACCTTGGACATCGTCTGCAGCTCTCATCTGACAATGTAACACCATAAACACTAAAGCAAACAAAATTACACTTGCATAGTTTACAATTTTATTCTTAATTGAAATTTACAACAATGACAGGTTGTAGGCCTAATGGGGCCTGCTAATGGTAAAAAGGAATCACGGAGCTGACCCAAGTGATTATGATCTACAGTCGAAGACCAATATCAGGGAGCATCAGGACAGGACAGTTACACCAAAATGCCGACTCTTCATTTCATTTGTATTTTATCACGTTCAGTGGACCCAGTCAAACAGAGTCCAGGTTAATGCAACTGACCCCATGGACTTTAATAACTGAAAACAACTACATCTAGGTCACTATACTACCTAAGCTACAGTGGCTGCAATACCAAGACGTTGGTTCCTCGCTTGAGAAGGAACTCCACTGCCTATTCACATCTGTGTTTGTATCCTTGAACAGTGAAAACTGTACTGTTCTTTCTACCCATGAGATGCGAGGTAAAACGACCAACACGAATTTACAATTGACACGAAAGAGTAAACAGTTTGAGGGAATGCCACATAAATATTAGATAATTGCCCTCTGTACTGGTGATAATCAGACTGGCCTGAAATTCTCATTATCGACCACTCCTCGGTGGAAATGAATCCAACAAAAAATTTGGTCATTGTATACAGTGGTACTGTATTACCCCGATGAGAAGCACTTTACTGATGTCCCCCACTCTCAACTAAGATATTTGTGCGCGTACCGGTTTGTCTACGGGCTGAAGTTGACGATGTACTCCTGACGGAGCCATTGGGTGCTTCGCCCGCTCATTGACCGAGGCATGGTGACCTGGAGACAGTGACCGGATTAGCACTAGCTGGTCGAAGGACACTTCACAGGGCGTCAATTCGCAACTTCTCGTCATTTTTAAGGCACGACCCATTCACGTGGACCAAGTCTTACCCACAAACCTACTCCTTACGTAGCGTGGGGTACCAACCCACCGCAGATTCAGGAGTGTGCAATGGTTTATGAATATCCTAAACCCAATTGTGCTGCCCATTCGCAATAGGTTTATACCACCATCATGCGCCCTTGACATCGCCATCTCTCAGAAGTAAACAAGAAATGGTGCAATCTGGCTGCAAATTTTTCCCAGAGGGGCGGGATAATGATTATTTCAGACCGATCAGAATGTCACAAGCCCAGAGCGAAATCACCTGACAGTTACATGGAGTTGCATCAAAATGCAGACTCTTCATTTCATTTGTAAATAGACATCGATTATTTTTGTTACATTCAATGGACGCAGTCCTACAATCTCTGGAAGAGCCAAGTCTGCACATAATTACTGGTATGCAGATTTGCCCGCGAGGCAGAACAGACCTGAGCATTGCCACTGCTTTAGGAGTGTAGCAACGATATTGCTTCAAAGCAAGAAATAAATCTGCACATATTTACTGGTATGCAGATATGCCAGCAAGGCATCAAAACCTTCGTAAGCCCTTAATGAGCAACAAATTTACAAAATTACAGATTTATCTTGCAACTGTACTGCTCCAAAGAAAGAGCCAAGTCTGCACATAACTACTGGTATGCAGATATGTCATTGAGGCAGACAAACCTGAACACTGCCACTGCTTCACAAGTGTAGCAGTGATATTGCTTCAAAGCAAAACTTATGTCTGCACATAATAGCTATCAAGGCGGCGATTTCTTACAATGTCATAAATGATTACATAATAAATTTATTTTTTATCAAGTAGGGTACCTGTAGGCTTAGGATTCCCAAAGTTTCATTGGCCTAAACTTTTTCTTTGGCTCGTGGCTTTCCTGGCAGCACTTAATTGGCTCTTTAACAGCGTCTTGGCTCTTGGCTCTCAAATTAGGGCATCCCGCGGATATTCCATTGTACAATCTTTACTCTAATAACCAGATTTACAACTTTTTAGATCACATACTACAGAGCACAAACTACACAGTTTAGGTTTTAATGGGCCTGCTCATGGTTAAGTAGAATCACAGAAACTATCCTCAAATGAGCCATTGAATGTGACATGTAACAAGCAACACTAATTTACAAAGGATGTGACAGAGTTCACCGTTTGACGGAATGCCACATAACTATCAGGTAATCGCCCTCTGAACTGGTGACAATCGGACTGGCCTGAAATTCTCATTATCGTCCACTCCTCAGTAAAATCCAACTAAAATGGGGTCATTGTATACAGTGGTACTGTATTACCCCGATGAGAAGCAAGTACGTCCCTCACTCTCAGCTAAGATATTTGTGCGTGCACCGGTTTGACTACGGGCTGAAGTTGACGATGTACTCCTGACGGAGCCATTGGGTTCTTCGCCCGCTCATTGACCAAGGTATGGTGACCTGGAGACAGTGACCGGGTTAGCACTAGCTGGTCGAAGGACATATTCTAAGGCGTCCATTCGCAACTTCTCATCTTTCAGGTACTACCTATTCACGTGGACCAAGTCTTACCCAGAAACCTCCCCTTACGTAGCGTGGGGTACCAACCCACCGCAGATTCACGAGATGTGTGCGTGGTAACCAGATATCCTACACCACCCCCAGATCTCAGAACTGGTTGTGATGCTGCCCATTCGCAATAGGTTTAACCGTCATCATGCCCCTTTGATTTTGCCATTCAACGCCACCATCGGGACACAGGCCTCAAATTGAGGGATGGGCGACAATGATTATTTCAGACCGATCAGAATGTCACAAGCCCAGAGCGAAATCACCACACAGTTATATGGAGTTGCATCAAAATGCAGACTCTTCATTTCATTTGTAAATAGGCATCGATTATTTTTGTTACATTCAATGGACCCAGTCCTACAATCTCTGGAAGAGCCAAGTCTGCACATAATTACAGGTATGCAGATTTGCCCGCGAGGCAGAACAGACCTGAGCATTGCCACTGCTTTAGGAGTGTAGCAACGATATTGCTTCAAAGCAAGAAATAAATCTGCACATATTTACTGGTATGCAGATATGCCAGCAAGGCATCAAAACCTTCGTAAGCCCTTAATGAGCAACTAATTTATAAAATTACAAACAGGATTTATCTTGCAGCTGTACTGCTCCAAAGAAAGAGCCAAGTCTGCACATAACTACTGGTATGCAGATATGTCATTGAGGCAGACAAACCTGAACACTGCCACTGCTTCACAAGTGTAGCAGTGATATTGCTTCAAAGCAAAACTTATGTCTGCACATAATAGATATGAAGGCGGCGATTTCTTACAATGTCATAAATGATTACATAATAAATTTATTTTTTATCAAGTAGGGTACCTGTAGGCTTAGGATTCCCAAAGTTTCATTGACCTAAACTTTTTCTTTGGCTCGTGGCTTTCCTGGCAGCACTTAATTGGCTCTTTAACAGCGTCTTGGCTCTTGGCTCTCAGATTAGGGCATCCCGCGGATATTCCATTGTACAATCTTTACTCTAATAACCAGATTTACAACTTTTTAGATCACATACTACAGAGCACAAACTACACAGTTTAGGTTTTAATGGGCCTGCTCATGGTTAAGTAGAATCACAGAAACTATCCTCAAATGAGCCATTGAATGTGACATGTAACAAGCAACACTAATTTACAAAGGATGTGAAAGAGTTCACCATTTGACGGAATGCCACATAACTATCAGGTAATCGCCCTCTGAACTGGTGACAATCGGACTGGCCTGAAATTTTCATTATCGTCCACTCCTCAGTAAAATCCACCTAAAATGGGGTCATTGTATACAGTGGTACTGTATTACCCCGATGAGAAGCAAGTACGTCCCCCACTCTCAGCTAAGATATTTGTGCGTGCACCGGTTTGACTACGGGCTGAAGTTGACGATGTACTCCTGATGGAGCCATTGGGTTCTTCGCCCGCTCATTGACCAAGGTATGGTGACCTGGAGACAGTGACCGGGTTAGCACTAGCTGGTCAAAGGACATATTCTAAGGCGTCCATTCGCAACTTCTCATCTTTCAGGTACTACCTATTCACGTGGACCAAGTCTTACCCAGAAACCTCCCCTTACGTAGCGTGGGGTACCAACCCACCTCAAAATTCACGAGATGTGTGCGTGGTAACCAGATATCCTACACCACCCCCAGATCTCAGAACTGGTTGTGATGCTGCCCATTCGCAATAGGTTTAACCGCCGTCATGCCCCTTTGATTTTGCCATTCAACGCCACCATCGGGACACAGGCCTCAAATTGAGGGATGGGCGACAATGATTATTTCAGACCGATCAGAATGTCACAAGCCCAGAGCGAAATCACCACACAGTTATATGGAGTTGCATCAAAATGCAGACTCTTCATTTCATTTGTAAATAGGCATCGATTATTTTTGTTACATTCAATGGACCCAGTCCTACAATCTCTGGAAGAGCCAATTCTGCACATAATTACTGGTATGCAGATTTGCCCGTGAGGCAGAACAGACCTGAACATTGCCACTGCTTTAGGAGTGTAGCAACGATATTGCTTCAAAGCAAGAAATGAATCTGCACATATTTACTGGTATGCAGATATGCCAGCAAGGCATCAAAACCTTCGTAAGCCCTTAATGAGCAACAAATTTATAAAATTACAAACAGGATTTATCTTGCAACTGTACTGCTCCAAAGAAAGAGCCAAGTCTGCACATAACTGCTGGTATGCAGATATGTCATCGAGGCAGGCAAGACCTGAACACTGCCACTGCTTCACAAGTGTAGCACTGATATTGCTTCAAAGCAAAACTTAAGTCTGCATAAAATTACTGGTGGACATTGCAATATATGACGGAATGATGTCATCAAATATTTAGGTCCTTGACAAGGACAGGAATTCCACTGCTTTCCATTATCCCAGCAAAGAAACTGTGGATACCCTTGATCATGCAGAAACCATAGATGAGAGATGTCTTTTCCAGTCAGAATGGAAGGGGCCCTATCGTGTTCAAGACATCTGAACTTGGTTGATTGATCCTTGTCTATAACCCAGCTTGTTTACGAGAGATGTCACAGCGCTCTACCAGCTTCAGTTACCACTGATTTTCCGTTGAGGTGCTGAAAATAAGACAATACATGTAGTTCTTTTGATTTTAATGACTTCTACAGAGACAGAGTTTTTAGAAACAGCTGCATGAAAGGCCTCTGGCTTACTAAGAGGGGGTGTCAAGTGCACAAGGACATCTCACTGTGATTGCAGTTCACTCTGGAACCTTATGCGCCAGGAACTTGCCAACAGTACTGACTAACAACTATTCAGAATGCAAAAATTTCTATTAACCCTTTAGCTCCTGCACTGCCCGTAGCCGCCCGTGTTTTAAACTCCCGCCCTACGATAACCAAGTGGCCGAGAAGTAAAGTAACACCGCAGGGCGATGCTTGGAGTGTAATCTTCATAATAAAACTCATTCCTAGGTGGGTTGCTGTACATTTTACCGGGTAATACAGGGCTATAGCGAGTTGGCGAGTCTGCCTCCTGATCCCATTCATGTATTCATGTACAGGAGACTGCCAGGTTTTGTTTTTCAATCGATATTAGGTTGGATTATCGTACATTAGGGTTTTTTTATGGATGTTTTTGATTACGTAGGAACTTCTTATGATTCTATTGTTTACTACAGGGCCTTTTATGAATTTTCACTTAATTGCTGAGAGGGTTAATGCTGTCGATACCAGGGTATACCATGGCCGGAAAGAAAAATACCTTTCTTGTTGCGTACCCAGCCCTTCTTCACAGCAGGTGTTCCAGATGTGAGTGCATCCTAATTAGCAATGGTTTTTCCAGACCTCTGTGACATCCCTGTCCTCCAATCTTAAAACTATGCTGAAACAGAAGGCTAAAACCATTAGGACGATCATAAATTTTTAAGGCGATTACACATAAAAGTTTCTGTCACTTAGTCATTCTGCTGGCATTCATCCTTTCATTCTCATTATAGCAGAGGCATCCTGTCACAGACTCATCCTCACTGTCACTGGCTTATTTTGATGTTGCCAAGTCTGTACAGTCAGTCTGTAAATCCAATATGGTCCAGACTTTGCATTGTCTTTGGCCCAACATCAAATTTTTGTTCCTGTGTTGGCAATTAAGCTGTCACTGACACAGGTCCAATGACTGGCATTACTGTTTCTCAGACAACAGGCAAGAAATAAGTCACACCTTTTTGACTATTTGTCAGTCAATACTTAGGCATGCCAAACCAAACCGCTTTGTCTTTTTCAACAGTAATATAGCATCGGGTCTCTCTTGGACAACCTTAGTGACAGCCACGCCCCTGATCTTGAAACAGGCTAAAAAAGAATTTGATACATTTAGAACTGTCATGCAAGTAATTTGTAGGCCATTACTGAACGCAAGATTCTTTGATATCATACTGAAGCATACATCTTCTCAATATCTAATCAAGGTAGCATAGCTGATAGACGCCCAGCTACCTAGGCATATTGTAAAGACTACAGTCTCTTGTTTCTTCCCCCTTGTCCTTGTCATTCATTGGCTTATTTAAATACTGAGGTTAAGTTTAAGTTGACCAATGGTAAACACATTGTAACATTGTCATCATCTGATTAACTCTGTTGGCTACCACGCAATAAGGCCCGGCTTGATCCCAGGGAGATTCTTCGGCACACCTCTCAAGCCAGCATTGCCAGCTTCGTTCTTCTGCCATTCGCATCAAGTTTGCAAATGGTGCTCCCAGGACAGCCGTACCCTTGTGTAAGTCTGCTGTCAGAATGGTGGTAGATGTATCTACTGTCCTCACCCTGTCATTCTTTGGCGCTGTCGTTGGTTACCACGCCATTTCTTGCCCCAATCTTGCGGCTCCCGCTCCGTAACGTCTTTACGTGTCCCTCTGGTCAACTTTACATGGACCGGATCATGGTCTACAGCACAACCTGTTAAAAGCGTACAGTTCTCATTACATAAAACTTGGCTGAATTTCGTGATATTATAAGAACACAATGAGATAAAGTGTCAGTCATTGTTTTTTGTTCATGAATTCGACATGAATTCCCTGTAGTTTGTGACCTTCTTGCATGGTTTATGGTCCACTAGAACCTTACCAACCAGGATTGGGACAGGTAAAGACCTAAATTCCCTCAAGGTTGCGACTCCCAAAACATCTTACTGGTACATGGTTATGCTTAAGAGAACCTGGATTGAAGAAAGTCTTTTGAATCGAGGGAGCAGCATCCCAAGGACTGCCCATGAAGCAGTTACTAAGAGGTCTCAAGAAGCACATGGGAGAGGAGAAAAATTGGTAGTTTTTGCAGTCGGCAAAAGACCAAAAGAAATGAAGATGCATTGTGACCTTGTGTTCCACAATGGATGAGGAGCATGGTCTTTCCATAAACTTGGGTGAAGACATTCATGACATATGGTTCACAAAGTTCACCGAGTTGTCAATGAAAACCTATGCAAAATACCATACCGGATATGCTTGGCTCCAGTTTCTCCCCCAACAGTTGTACATGTTGTTGCAGCTTGCCAGCATCATCCTGGCCAGTTGCTGTCTTTAGTGTTGTATAGTAATTGTAAAACCTTTCTTATGAGTAGCACTGTAATGTGTAATTCTTGGAATTAAGTGTGCAGGATTATTGGAATTGGGTTCAGATAAGATACTGGTGGATAATCGTGGAAAATTCCCACGGTCTACTTATAATCCTCCATTCTCCCCAGGGTGATCAATTACGTCAGCGTTGATGCGGCTCCTCATTTGATGGAGACGCATCAACGTTGCCCCCTGATTGGTGCAGACAAAGCTGCGCGTGGATACAAAACATCTGTCCGCACGCTCTCGATAGAGAGAGAGAGAGATAGAGAGAGTTAGTTATCAGAGTGATTACAGTTATTCCAGTCTCCCGAGTATTTCTAGTCACGTGCACGAATCGTCATCCCGACGAACTATTTTTATCAATTATGACTTTGGCGTGTTAAATCTTGTGAAGCAGTTTTTAGAATAAAGGATCCGGACGTTAGAAGGCAAATTCAGCTTCTTACTTTTGTAACCTGTGGAAATACAACATTAGCTCTGTTGCCTGTTTGTCTTCAATGTTGATCCCGCAGAAGTAAACCATTTTGTTGCTAACAAGGAGTAGGACGACAGGGGTGGGTCCCATAGGATAATAGCCCAGCAAAGGGCTGTGTAACAGTGTCCTATCAGTATGCAAATAAAATCTCACATACCAACTGACCATCTTAGTTTGGCCACAGATGTCATCCTCTCTTGCTGGTAAAGTAACATCTCCAAGTCTCTTCCCATTCTGCATTTGCAACTGAAAGACACCTGCTTCTTTCAGTCTCTTTGGACAAAACACAGATTTCATGGTCTGGTCAGGCATGACCTTGGAATCTGCCCTTTCAAACAAAATGCAATTCAAATTTATATCGTCCTTTGCAAGATTGTTTAGGCATCAGCAGACAGATGATGGGAACAAGGCTGGAACTCAGCCATGGCATATCATTGAATGAACATTGAAGTAGGGAGTACGTTTTCACAGCCCACAGAAATTTAGGACTGTGGAATATTTCAACGAGGAAGCAGACACTTAAAATTTTTACCTCTATAAGTTCACAATATGAATTGATCCTTCCTAGAAATTGGGGATGGCGTTGAGGTGAAGTGAATCCATAGCTCAGCACTTTTCGCTACACAAGGAAAAACATTCTGATGATGCAGTCTGCAATAAAACAATTCGAAGTTATAAGGTGAATATTAAAATGTATCTGACCAATCGCATCCAGAAGCCAGATGGCCAAAGGTGGAGTCACCAGGACAATAAACCCAATTGGTGGGGCGCTAAAAAATTCAGCATCTCCCTTGAAGGAAGACGGAATACTTTCTGGAGAACAAACCCTCCTAGTCCAGAGCGAATTCAAAGTACAACATCCAGAAGCTTCTCCATATCTATCCCTCAACTGTATGGGTACACTTCTTCATGTTATGTAACTAGTGTCGTCTTTGGACACAACTGTAGATGTCCTCTAAGGTACCACTTGGAAATGTTTCATTACCTGTACAAAGTCTGTCTTTGCGGACCCGTGGGAAGGAGGCAAAGATCCAATTTTGAATCAATTAAATTTTTACCTAGATATTCTAGATCTTGCTGGTTCTTGCTTGGAAATGGGGATGGTGATGAGGAGAATTGAATCCATCGCTCAGTACTTGTCATTATACTTTTGTGAAAAACATCTCTGGCTGGACTGCAATAAAACAATATTCTAGTTTTTTAAAGATGAATAAATCACACGAAGCCGTGGTAACATCCACAAGTTTCTGCAGCATGCAATTGCAATAGCTGAAGGAATCTAATTGCATGTCTGCATTTGAAGTTTTGCAAACATGTATGGGACACCAGTGGCAGAGTAGTGAATAAGTCATCAAAGTAGCTCATGGCAAAAGCTCATCTATATGAGAAGCATGCAATTTGCTGACTCCCCTCTTCCTATCGATGGCTTCTTCAGCCAACACTACTTGTGGTTGTGATACTGATCACATCTGAAATCTGAACACAGATGTTGATTTGTGGTTGTGTCATTGACCTGTCCTAAAAGGGAATCTGAACACTTATTAGTAGTTGTGACATTGACCTGCCCCCAAGAGACATAAAAAAATCTGAAAACCGGGATCTGTTTCTAGTTGTGACATTGACCTGTTTTCAAGGGACATCTGAAATCTGAACACCTATTTGTGGAGATCTATTGGTGGTTGTGACATCAACCCGACTTCAAGTGATCTCTGAAACCTGAACACCGATATCTCTATCTGGTTGTGACATTGACCTGTCTTCAAGGGAAATCTGAAATCTGAACACGCATATTGTGCAACCTGTCCTCAGCCTCAGGGAACATCTGAAATCTGAACACCCAGATCTGCCACATTGACAGGTACCCCCCCCCCCCCTTGGACGGCCCACTTTTTGATTAATAGTAATACCCATGCAGGCAAAAATTGTGAATGTCACAAAATCAACCAACTTTGAGCCCCTCAACACTTGTGTGAATGCCACAGAGTTCTAGTGAAGATGTCAAGGACACCTTCCCTCTGACAAAGAAAAGTTGTATGCAAATGTTTGGAAAATCTCCCCATGGTGGGAAAGTTTTTTTGAGAAACTGGTGGTCCAAAGGAATAAACTGTTCAATGGAACATGGAGGGATCTTCCAGCAGGATGATCAAGTGTTCCACAAATATTAGACAGCTGGCGAAAATAAATTTCGGAAATTTTGAAAAGGAGTTTTCACAGGCAACGCAAGTTTACCATGACATAAAAGTCATGTTTTAAATCAAATCATCACCAAAAGCATTCACAATATCATGAACATTGGAAGACATGGACAGCTTGAATCAGTTTGTGTTTTTGTACTATTATTCCATAGTAAACGTACGTTGCCTGTGAAGAGTCTTTTCAAAATGGCCGAACTTTATTTACGCAGGTTGTCTATTGTTCTGTCTCTGATCCAAGTCATTAATTTCATGATTTTAGAGAAAATCCTTTGCAATGACCAACTTTTGGTCACAATGCTTTGCAATAAAAGGTCAGAGAGCAGCCATATATATTATGGCTAGCTCCCCCTCCCAACCTGCGGCTCACTTTTATGTGAAGGGGGGACAAGAGCAGTTCTTTCTCCGCCAGTTTGACGATTGGCCAAAGTTTGCATGAAAAAAACATTTTCAGCTTTCATTCAAAATATCATGAAAATTGGAAGACATGGACCACTTAAAGTAAATTGCTTGAATAAGCTAGTATACCTTTTACTTTTATGCCAAGGTAAACATACCGTGCCTGTGAACAGGGTCTTTTCAAAATGGTCACAATTTATTTTTGCAGGTTTTCTATTTCCCTGGCCTACCTATACCCTGTAGACATGCTGGAAACTCAGGGTTAGGCCATGGGAATGATTAATCTGGTTTACCGTCCGAGAGATCTAAAAAGATGATGAGGCTTTTTTTGCATTTTCATTACCGGTATTCATTATCGGTTTACAGCCTGATTTACTGGTCAAAACACGTGATTCAGCAAGTTCCAGTAAATGGAAATCGGGTCAGTCATCAACATGAGGCACTGAAAAAATTTCATTATTATGGTGAAGACCCTACCATATCAAGTTTTTATTGTAATTTTCAATCAGTTTAGTTAAAGATGAACCACTGGAAAGATTGTTAGAATACAAAAATAATGGCAACAATAAAATAAATAGCTTTTTTCAAAAATAATGAAGTAGGCTCTGAACCCATGCGGGAGGTGGACGGTAAACCGGATTAATCATTCCCATGGCCTTAAAACGCTAGAATCCGTTCTTTTTCCCCATTCTCCCCTGCTAGGCCCTGTTCCCGCAAAAATCAAATGTCACACATCCACACAGTATGACAGTCAATGCATGTTGTTCATGCACACAGCAACACGTGCTTCGCAGTGCACACAAAATGGACATCGAAACATTGTATTCAGTTGTCGCACTGGACTGGTCAGTTTCAACATGAGTTTCACCATCAAAAATTGTAAAAATCTCCACGTTATTCAGTTTACCAGATGCAGAATTACACACAAAACAAGAATACTTGGCTCCGGCACTTTGGTGAGTATCATAGAATACAGAATCGTATGTTTTTTTATGAAGAAAATCGCGGTGATGGCCACCATCAAAATTTTTGCCAACCGCATAAAATTCCTTTATCATTGCCCCAATAAAGCAAGAAACGCAAAAAAAACCCGGAATATGGATGAGCTTAGATACCTAATCTATGAACTTACCATCCAAAAGTTGTCTTTATGCACGAAACAGAGATGAAAATCAGAGAATTAAACGGAGAAGTCTCGAAACTTAAATGCCGTTGCGCCGGAGAATTCAACACGTGGGTCAGACGATCGTGTGATTACGTCATTATCATCAGGCGGAGGGGGAGAACAGGCGGAGCAATTTTTCGGCGGCAATTTAAAAAAATCCTATGTATTACTTTAAGACCCTAAATCAAATTTCTTTCCCCAGTGATTTTTCTCTGTCACCTTTCCGAATTCAGGATATTCCGAAAACATTTTGAGAGCGTCTTTCACCGTCATTCATCAATGAATAGCGTGACGAATAGTTGGTTGTGACAATGTCTTTCATGACAGGCCTAAGCCTTGTCCATTAAAAAACTTGACTGTGTTTGCTACGAATGGCGCTCGTTCTTGATTAATTCTTTCCGAGCCCGCCCAGTTCTTCTCCATAAGTCAACAATAGAGACACAGTCCTGGGGAAACAAGACATCTCCGGCCTAGACTCCTATGCTGTCCATTTCGTCATCCTGATCGTCCTCCGGGCGACAGCGCGAAGCCGGTCCACTGCGTCTGGAGTGTAAATAACACCTGAGACATTTCTAACATTTCCTCCGCATTGGCCGTAAAAAAGCGCAAAACCAAGTACCCCCAATCAGAGCATCTGAGTGCAGGGTCGGAGGAGCGATTCCTTAGGAAGTGGGGTTTAGGATGGGCAAAATCTGGAGTTCGCGCGTTGATGGCTTCAAGGTTCTCCACGTTTCGCTTGCTTATAGTAAGACAGATTTAACGCCTGGTCCCCGGAATAAAAAAAACGTAAATTTGATATTGGTGCTAATTTCCTTGATCTCGTATAGCCAGGGCCAGGGGCCGTCTCTCGATATTTTTTATATTTGTTTATGGCACAAGGAATGTCTCCTGGACTGATGAAGAATGACAACTGTTTCTGCTGGAAACTTTGCTGGACAGTTTAGAGACTGATATGTTCACTGGCGTGGATTTGGGGATCCAATTATCAATAACCCGCGAAGCCACGACGGTAGCAGACGGGCGAGATTGAGGCAAATTGCGTGCACTACGAGGAATTTCCTATCAGAGGACTTACCCCCTTAGCTAGTACCAGCACAACAAACTTTGGTCCGGGAGGAGGTGAAACCACCAGCATTTGCAACATTATGCGACCTCAGGCCCGCGAAGCTGCCTCCAACATTGATTATATTAGTATTTAAGGAAAGAACTGTTTTAGAAGGCTAAATGACGAATAGCCCCACCCATGCCCCCAGCCCGCAGCTCTGAAATACCCCCCCCCCCCCCCCCACTCAGCCGATCGCTGAAAACTCACTAAATTGCAGCGGACTTGTATATATTCGTATGCCCAGCTGGCCCGAACTTCCAGCGATATTGCCTCAGTAGCCTCCGTCCATATTGAGGCGCATTGTCTGGAAGCTTAGCAATAAGACATTGAGGGTTCAAGATGGTGCCGGTGTAGAAGTTTAAAATGTCCTAGGATAGAATGCCCGGGAAACAAAGGATTCTATTATGCGCTTCAAT
This sequence comes from Lineus longissimus, assembly GCF_910592395.1. Taxonomy (NCBI): domain Eukaryota; kingdom Metazoa; phylum Nemertea; class Pilidiophora; order Heteronemertea; family Lineidae; genus Lineus; species Lineus longissimus. The sequence goes on along the minus strand of NC_088308.1, from coordinate 18,794,881 downwards.
CTCTGAGCTATTGAGGGTCAGGGTCTCTATAGAACCATATTGCAGAATACAATAGGGCCGGACACTTTTTCCAGGGGGGCATTTGTTACTGTTACACCGGCCAAGTCGGTCAAAACGTCCTTGGAATAAGCGAAAGTCCCTTGTCAGAGGTCAGCTCATATGACTGTAGTGACGTATTGTGGCGAGATCCAACGCCCAGGTTGTCCCTAGTTGGTTGTGACAATATCTTCAAGACAGGCATGAATCTTAGTCCATTAATTTGCGTGACTGGATTTGCTTCTCGTTCTTGGTTCTATCCTTTCCGAGCCCGCCCAATTCTTCTTCAAGTAGACATTAGATCTGGCCCTGCACCGGCACAAACTCCTGACATTTCCCCTCATTGGCTAAGAGAAATTAAGCGCACAATCCGAGCACTTAGTACAGTATAAAGTAAGCTCGCACTTCTCGTGGGAAGTCGCTAACAGCATCAACTAGATGGCGTCAGAAGAAGACATCTGTGATATTTTGGCACTTTATGCCTATTAAACCACAAAAACGCAAGGGACAACGTACAATTTGGCTAGTGCATGATAATATATATCCCCCCCCCCAAAAAAAACTTGGCGAATATTATCACTTGGTGAGAAGTAGATCTGTACTCCTACGAAGACAACGCTTTCAGTAGGCCAGATCGATGAGTCTTTCAATAAAATGGAACCATGATACCCTTTAGATAGTCCATGAAGTACCGACATCATTATTTAACAGCTAAGCATATGATGTGTCCAAAAATATTTTGAAAACGCATTTCAGACATTTTTTCAAATAAATGCCGTAACTACCTCTCAAAACTTTCGAAAAGTAAAGGACGAAACATATCGCTTTTCATATATATCAATGTTGTCTTTGACACTATATCAAAATAATTTTATAGAAATCAATGAATTTGAAGCTGGCGTTTGCTGTCATGTCGAGGAATTTGTTCAAATTCAAAGTGTGAGGAACTGGCTTCAGTGCGTGACCGAGAACGTTTCGCAATTTTCTTAAAGGGACAACTTAGGCATAAGATATGTTGGTTTTTCATTCAAAAATTGCTTCCAAAACGGAATGTAACTGTTGGGTTCTAAGATTGGCAAGACATGTCCAAAACCACCTAACAACACTTGCGAAAATCATTATTATCAGCATTTAGTCTGTTGCTACGACATGAGGAGGCAAGCAGGGTATTATCCCATTATCCTCCTTGCCAGGTATTAAATCCCACGCCCAAGTTGTCCCTTTGTGGTGTCTCTTCCGGGGTTGTGACTATAAAATACAAGGGTTGTGAACATCCCAGAACTGGGTTGTTTTATAACAGGGAACAGCCCAGAACGAGAAAGGTGCTTGTTGTGGAGAATTATTATTGATAAGAGAGGCTGAGAGCCATAAGGTTGTTCCAGTTAGTTAGGACAAGCACCTTCCCCTGAACCGGCTGTGAACAGAATGAGGCATAAGCCGGATATGGACATAATAAGGACACTGAGTGACTTTTTATTTCAAGATTTATAATAATGATGGGCCCCGAAATGATATTGAAATTCCAGCGCAGATGATTTTGGTATTTATAAGAAGCAGCTGGATGATAAGGGGCCATGAAAAAACCATGGAGTGGGACAGAAACCGCCCCAAGATTGTGACCCAAAGTTGGGACACATGAAACAAAGGGACAACCAGGAACGCGGAAGGGGATCCACAAATGTATTTCTCCCAATAGTAGCATTGATAGAAATATGCTTTGTGGTGAGAGAAATTAAAAACTCGATCATTCAGTTTCTTGCAACAATATTCATGAACCACATTTATCATCCAAACATTCGTTTGTGCAATTTAAAGATTGTGCTTTATGACAAATAAACCAGAACTAATGCGTAAATCATGCTTTGCCAGTTGATAACGAATCCTGGTTGAAGGTCATAAACCATGGTTAATGCCCCTTACTTTGAACTGTGGAGCACGAGTCTAAATTTCCATCCATGATATAAGAAAGGTAACCGAAATCAAAGTGTTAATACATCAAGGACAATTGGTCTTCGGTTAAAATCATCAATATCGTTAGAGTGTTATTATCCCAGGTCAGGCTGAAGAAAACAAATCATTAAAGACAAAGAGCTGCACCCCAGTCGAGGATGTGGAGACCGCGGCAATCTTGTTCCTGGTCCCCAATTCAAGTTTAGGAAAACCTAAAGGAAACATTAAGCTGGGGTGGTGCCAAGGGACAAGAGAATCACAAGACCAATTACAGTGGAACCTCCCTTAGCGGACACCTCTCTATTAAGGACACTAGTTTTGGTCCCAAATTGGTTGTTTCCATTCAATTTGACCTCTCTAATCAGGACACCTCTCTATTAAGGACAGCATTTGTCAGTCCCGAGGGCGTCCTTAATGGAGAGGTTCTACTGTAACTCAATTTGGACACAACCGCTAACCCAAGTCATGACAATATAATCGTCCTAGGAGAAAAACTTCACCAGCCAACGAATAAATACAAAAGAATCTATCTTTTGCCAACTGTTCTCTCTAATAATCCAATGGCTGAATTTTTCATCAGTCTTACTTTTAGGAATATGGTAGAATGTCAACACAGCTAAACATGACAAGGGAGGACACTTCGCAAAATTAAACAGATAACAAAATATTTGTGGTGTATAAACTTGTTTATTTATCGATATCATAACTGACTATGTACAAGTATATACAATAATCTGAATGTAAAAATATATTACTAATGTATACAATAAAAATTATTTCACAATCTACAACACAATAAATAACCTAATAGAAGAGGATTCACTAAGACACCTCGACCTTATTTGTCATTCAAGTATTTTAGGCATTCTGGATATGCAACTGTATCTGAAATTAATATGAACTTCATAACCATTTTCTCAGCTTTTAATTGTGAAAATAGCCGGTTTTATATTCTAGTGGACTGATGTGAAAATGATATGATAGTGATAAGACCAATCATTTCCATTACTTTTCTTTCTACTTTTTCCACAGTCATTATCTCCAAACATTGAAAAGAAAGTATCATCAGAAAGGAAATAGCATGATCACACCTGAGAACCCTAAAATTACAGATGTGGGTTCCCTACTGTACCTGGGCAAATTCATATGATAGCAATACATGTAATACAGATTTGAGAAGGCTTACAGACACACTACTCTATGTAATAGATATAAAGGCACTACAATTACGGCTTTCAGTAGACTCAAGTCATTTAAAATATACTGAATAATCCCGAGATTAAAAAGTTCTTAAATACATTGCATCATCATTATTTTTGTTTTGAGATAGATTCTATACAGAAATGACAGGAGAAAGGTTTAGATATATTGAGAGGGAAGGGGGGGGGGACATCACAGCACATTTTGAAAAATAAACTAGGCTACTTTCTATCACTACTGTGCCAAACTACATACAGTCATCTATACAGCCCATCTACATCTATAAAAATATCAAAAGTGATGCTGATACATTTATTATTCATCCACTTAAGAGCACTTGATATCTGAATGAATTACATGATATGGTTTGCACTGGTTCAATGATTTTAACATTTAAAAGTTGGATTGACAGGACAGCTTATAACTGGTTAATACAACAAATGAGACCCACTCGCTTAACAATGATTTATTATTGAAAGAATTTTCAATGTATAATGTCGACAAGATCACATTTAACTTAAAAAATTAGTTCAACAATGTGAGCCTGTCACAAAATATTGATGAAAATTGATATGTAGAACCCCATACTATGGCAAAAGGCACTTATGACAGGTTTTATGGATGATACATCATAAATTATCAAAAATTGCAAGCAAGGCACTGTTTGAAAAACATTGAGATCTGAACTATGCATTTTGCTCCAAATCAAGTTGGGGACAGTGCCTCGACACAGTCGGGAAAGTGACCAGTTTGGATGGACAAGGATCATTGGAAGGCAGATTGTAGCCGGTTATCCTAAAGTTTCATGCTGATGTCAAGCAACAGTATAAAGTTTGATATGCATGAATGCCGCCGAGAGAGATTATGCACGCTAATAGTCATTAGAATATGATGTCATCGTCGTCATCGTCGTCATCATCGTTGTCTTTGAGAAGTGCTGGAGATCTTCTGAAAGGACTCTGAAAAACAAACAAGATTTAAGCCATGATTCTTTGAAGAGGAATTGCATTTGCCTATACAAGAGTATTTGACCAATTTTACGCAAAGATCCATGGATACGATGAAACTTCGTAAACAACTTCATAACTTGAAAGAATTGCACTAAGAAGGAAATCTTGTACAATCAGTGTTTTCATTACAAAATTGTTGTGAGATCTCGTGCCCAAACTGGCCAGACATTACCAAAAGGACATGATTACCCACCGTTCGAACTCCCGGTTTAGCTGAAAGAAGGAAAACAATAAGACATTACTAACACCCAACACATTTGCATCAAAGACTACACGGTTTGCAGGCACTTTTGCCCAAACAATGGTGAAGTCACAAAGCAAAATGAGGTCATGACAATCAGAGTTTATTTTATCAAACATCTTAACCTTCAGCATGATGAAAATGAGTACTCGTACAGTACAAACTAGTCATCTTTAAAAAGCCTGTCTCTAATCTGGAACTTGTGAACTCAGCAGGCTGGTTTGAAATCAGGTGGGTAGAAAAAAACTACTCACGTGATGTAGGTCTCCCCCTTGATGCAGACTTCGATGGATAACTTCTGGCAGAAGACATTAAGCTTCCTGAGTAGGTCGAGTCATCATCTATGCTCTCTCCTTCTGAGTCTAAAGCAGGGACACTTGATCCTGAAACCAGATTCATATTTTAAAGTTTTTCATGTCATTTGCACCACACGGCCTACATGTAGTTGCCAATTGCCACGCAATTTTAGAGTTTATATTTTAATATATCGAATAATGCTCACAAGTAGTGGATCCACCAACCATTCTCAGAGGGTCTCTACAATGTGCGAGGATGAACACCTGCCTTATATAACTTTATGCTAATCAATGATATACATTACCACTGCATTTCTAAACAATTTTAACTTACCTCCCCTTTTGGCACTACTTGGACGGCTTCCTTTTGAACTAATGGGAGAGCTGAAAGTGATCATATATATTTGAATAAGAGTCAAGCAACTGAGAAAAAAGAAGAAGGAAATTTTGAATCATTGTCAAAACTGGTGTGCACAAAAACCAAATCTAGTAACTGGCATTCTAAGAAGAAGTACATACATTTCTTGCAAGGCTTGGGTACAAAGTACTCTGACTTTAAGTATTTTTAAATGCCATAACAAAATACTGTACCTAGTTCTCTTTAACTGTCCCTTGCGAGTGTTATGTCCTCGGTACGCAGACTGTATCAACACTGCAGCATCGTCAATCTCCTCCGTGTCATCAGAGTCTCCTGCAAACTGGAGATTTCTTAGCTGATCCTTACGAGTTTTATGGCCTCTGAGTGTCGACTGGATGAGTGTTGTAGCCTGGAAATAGATCAGGAAGGAAATGTTGTAATAAATTTCTAAACAATGGCTGTACCAAAAAGGCCCCAACTCAAAGGAAATTGATACCATCAGTTGTGTCACTCTCTGTATAACCTTGGAACGATTTTATTTACTTGCAACAGCTTCAACAAGCAAACTCTATTGTCCTTTTTGCCTCCAAACCATGTATTGAGTTTTAACTTGAAGAAACTGAAATTGCAACCATGACCACACACTCAGACTTTTTGCCAGTGGGAAAAAAGTAGAAAACAATTAGTTGACTATTGAGTATAAAACTAACATTATCAATAAACCTATAGGACTTGAATATTCTGAACAAAATTAATACAAAATGTACATGAATGTCAATAAGTGGTTTCAGAATCTGATTACAAGCAAAAGAAAGCATTAACAGCAAATCTGTGCAGGAGTGAATGATTGATTCGTGTCACTGAATGGTAGAAATTGGCAGTGGGACGAAAACAAGGTACATGTAACCAAATGGTAACTGGTGCAAACCAAGTGAGAGGGAATCATCACATGTGAGCTGTGGTAAGAGTTATGGAGCTATGTCAAGTCAAATGCTGTTCATAAAACCAATTATCCTAAAAGTTATAATCTATTACTACTGGCATTAGTGTTTACATGTAACCTCTACAATAGATGTTACACAGTATTTTGTTTTTCACTACATAAAGCCAGTTAGGGAATTGAAATAATAGGAGCTGCTTTCAGAACTAGAGAGCATAACAACTTGGTAAAGTTTTCTTGAAAATTGAGAAGAGAAAAAAAACAACGCAACATTCTGGAATGCTGGTAGTGTGGTGAAAGGATAAATGATTACTGGACTGCGAGTGCTGGATGGGGTTAAAGGTGCTCAATAGGTGACTAAATCACTCTTATTGTGCTACATACATCAGACTCCTGGTGTCCACGCCACTGTTTCTGAATTTGGCGCGCTGCATGATTACTGGTGAATTCTTCGACCTTTCGTTGATGCTGTTGTTGCTGACAGACATGAGAAATTAATGTAGACATGATACAGACATCTGGTGAAGGACTGTACAGACTAAAACCATCACTAAATGAGATCTAACAGTGCAAATAAATCAAAGGTGAACCAAGGAGACCAGATAAGCAACAGAAAATTGCACAGTTTCAAATTAAGACACATCTAACAGTCTACTGATAAGGCAGGATACGAGCAACAGTTCTGATATAGTAAGTAGATGTAAGTAATTCAAAGTAGGAGACCTTTAAGAGTCTACTGATAAGACAGAATATGAGCAACAGTTCTGAAATAGGTTCAAGAGTATATATTGAACAGCATGGTGCTGGGATATAGATTACTTGCAAAGCTGCTATTTTTGACTGGCTAACCATGGATGGCCAAATGATGACGTTGTGCCTGCAAACACTGCCAAGCGCACGTAACATGTATTTGTCATCCAAAGGGGCAGGGACGATGTGGTAACTTCATGCACCTGGAGTCATAAACTGATAGGGCCCAGGAACAAGATAGCTCCAAAACTATTTGGAAAGTGATATTTTGTACCCACCTCTTCCTGCTCATCCTTTGTTTTCTTATGACCCTTCCAGCTTCGCTGTATTGCCTTGGCTGCTCTCTTCTTCTCAAACTCTTCTATCCGCTGCTGTCGATCAGCCTCATCGTCAGCTTCCCGCCTCCGTTGGGCGATGATGTCAGGTGACTGACGGTGTGACCGGCGTGATCCAACGCTCTCATCTGACATGCGTCTGGCACGGGCTACCGTCTCAACACTTCCTGTTGTTGATGCTCGGGAACTGCTGAAAATTTACAAAAACTCTTTTGGCAATTTTCTTTATTCAGAAAATGTTTAAAAAATTGATTTGTAATGACTAGAAAAAGGAAACTGGTTGTTTGGTTGACACCAGAGGCATTGGCTGATTCACTGAACCTCCTCTCTCATGTTGTGAGTCTTGCCGGTGCACTCTGCACAAGCCATGTGGCACTGGTGGCCAAGACCAGATTAGAAATGGAAACGTAGGCCCTGGAGGATTCCCCTACTCTTTGCTGACATCTTTTATAGGATCACAATTTATCACTTCTTATACACTACCTTGTTGGCCGCTTCTGTGGAGATTTATGAGCCTTTCTTCCAGTCCTATCAGGATCAGCGTAGGCAGCTTCCAACTGTGATCGGAGATCTTCTACTTCCTTCCTCAAAGCTTTGATTTCTTTGCTGAAATTGCAAATGAAAAAAAGATGATATTACATATACTATAATTATATTGCAATAAATCTTTGCCGATACCAATGTTGTTTTGAATGAAACGGCCAGGGGCCATTGTGCTCACCGTATAGATATTTGGTGCTTTGGAATTCATCCAGATTAAGAAACATTGTACATGTATAGTATATAGGTCAAACCAAAGTCGGTATGACATGTGATGTATCGTTGCTTGGAGTAAGTACCATAAGAATATCATCAAAAAAGTCACTAATAAACGAGATATTGCACTTTTTACCTATTTTAGTTTTGGCCTCCTGGTGGCCGAGTTGAGTACCAGATCAGATCGAAATTCCGTGTCCGAGGTTACATGACGTAGGGAGTCATGTGTAAAAAATTTCAAGTTCAAAGCTTTAGTGGTTAAGAAACGTGCCATAGTTACAATCAAACGACCAATTTACACCATTTGACCTCTGTGACCTTGAAAAGCAGGTCAGATCAAAAACTCATATGATATGTGATGTATCCTTGCTAGGAGAACCTACCATAAAAATGTTATTGAAAACGAATAACTAAAAATAAGCAAGATATTGCACTTCTTACTTTTTCCATTATGGCCCCCTGGTGGCCGAATAAAGAATCAGATCGGGCCAAAATTCGGCATCAGAGGTTATCTAATGTTGGGGGTTATATGCACCAAGTTTCAAGTTCATAGCTTTACTGGTTAAGAAACGTGCCATAGTTTACACTCTAACGGCCAATTTACGCCATATGACCTCTGTGACCTTGAAAAGTAGGTCAAATTGAAAACCCGTACGATATGTGATGTATTTTTCCTAAGAGTACCTACCATAAAAATCTTATCGAAAACAAGTCACTTATAAGCGAGATATCACACTTTTTAGATTTCCACTTTTGGCCCCCTGGTGGCAAAGTTGAGAATCAGATCAAACTGAAATTCAGCACCAAAGGCTATGTGATATAGGGGGTTATATGTACCAAGTTTCAAGTTCATAGCTTTAGTGGTTAAGAAACGTGCCGTAGTTTACACTCTAATGGCCAATTTACCCCATATGACCTCTGTGACCTTGAAAAGTAGGTCAAATTAAAAACCCGTACGATATAAGATGTATATTTGCTATGAGTACCTACAACAAAAGTTTCATCGAAAACAAGTCACTAATAAGCGAGATATCACACTTTTTAGATATCGACATTTGGCCCCCTGGTGGCCAAACAGAGAATCAGATCGGACCGAAAATCAGTGTCAGAGGTCAGCTGACCTAGGGCATTCTGTGTACAAAGTTTCAAGTTCATAGCCCAAGCAGTTAAGAAACGTGCCACTGTTAGGATACGACGACGACGACGACGACGACGACGACGACGAACACAGCGCTATCATATAGACTCCCCTTACGGTGAGCCAAAAACCCAGCCCTGATATTTAAGCCCTCCATTCCCATTAGTACATGTACTTACTCTTTCTCATCACTTCTTCTTTTGTAATGATTCTTGTCCTCCTTCAACTTTTTGACCGTCGAACCCAGTTTTTCATTTTCCTCCAGGAGTTCAGTCTCACGTTTGTCGAGTTGGTCAAGGCGCTGCGCTACACTGCCCTCAAGAACCATTTTGCCTGCAATCAGAGGATAGAAGTGATAATAAACAGCTTGCCATAAGGGTAAATGCTCCTGAGTTATTTGCACTTGATATATCCAGTTCATTACGTTAGGAAAGAGATATATCACGCCCGTTTCATTTCTAGTTCTGCGAAGGCATCAAGAAGTAAAACCTGAAACTATCATTGGTCATTTTTCAGAAGATTCTTGAACCTCTAATCGTCTTGATAAAAGTATATTTTTGGGGTAGTCCATGTCGACCATGAATGAAAAGTACCTTGATGATCACCCTGCCTGCTTTCAAGGCCGGACAAAATGGAAACAGTGTCACCTTCTGCCTTTTCAAGCCTCTGAAAAAGTCGAATATTAATGAATTAATATTAATGAATTAATAGTCAATACAAACATACTTAAATATCCACAGACTTCAGACAAAAGTTAACTTGAGTGGGTTTCAGAGCATATCATTGAGTATTGGCATCTGACTAGGAGGTCACAGCCTTCCTTGGTGTCTTTTCTATCCTTACTTGAAGATACCTACACAACATTTCTACTTGACACCTTCATAACTGTACCCCTGATAATAAACTAATTGCCATCACACAGAACTAATTGCCATCACACAGCCCGCAATTTCAAGTTCAAAGTTGAGTTCATGAAACTTCTCGTACCTTCTCAAGCTTTGTAATGGCTCCCATTAACTCCCTCTTGTTCATATCTCTATACCCCTCTGAAAAGACAACATAATAATGAGTACATGCATTGAGTAAAAAACTATGGGAGGAGAGCGTTCAGCACAAATTTGTGTCAATAAAAAACGTCCCTGCAGGTGTGTTTTGCCTAATTTGCCGGAGGTATAGAGTCCAATATAGGCTACTCAGGAAAAGGGAATGCATGTTAAAACCTTGGGCATACACACATCGAATCACCGAGTGAACATGCTAATTCACTTACGCGCTACTTGTTCCTTTTCCTTTGACGTCTGCTCCAACTGCCGCGACAGATCTTCCTTCAGTGCTTTATTTTCTAGTTGTAATCGGCTGTTGGACTCATTAAGTCGTAGCACAGTCTCATTCAATGCTTTCAATTTGACACTGGTATCCTTCGTTTGTGGTTTACTAAATGGAGAGAAGACCAAATGCAAAATGGGGTTTACTTTGGAAGAAAAGTTTTGAATGATTCTGAGGATGCCTAACGCAATCTATCGAAATCACTAAAGACTTTGAGTAAAATGCTCAAATGGACATATCCATTGTCATGTGGTACCAGCCAAAAGCATGGCATTGAAAATCCTGCATTATGAATGATAACAGCATCAGAGCTACGGGTATAAAAGAACCATAATCCTACCTCGAGGAGGAAGACTTTGAGGGAGCCATTGACTGTAACCGTACAATTTCCGCATAAAATGCCTCAACTTGGATTTTTGTTTCTTCTATCTTTGTTGCCTTGATGTCACTCTGAAGTTTTCTGCAAACGATGAAAACAAAAAATATTTTTAGAACAAGTCGTTTTAAATTTGACTGTATAAATCAACATCTCGGAAATAGCTACCTAATAAGGTTTTGGTGCTTTAAAAAGATCATAGCAAGGTCAGGTTGTATGAGAGATGTATAGGAAATGCTCTCGTGCAATGCCAGATTCGTGATATACCAAAATAACAATACTCAATACTCACTTATGAGCAGCCTCTTTTTCCTTCAACTGCTGTTCAAGTTTGAGAACTTTCTGCTTTAGACTGTGGATTACCTGGAATTAGACAAATATAATAAAGATTTTCATGAAATATTAAAACTGGTACAAATCATTGTTTACACTGATTACTATTACACCAATCAAACATTGTTAGAATATACTACATAAATAACATTAGAACCAGTAATAACAAATGTACAAATCATTGTTTACACTGATTACTATTACACCAATCAAACATTGTTAGAATATACTACATAAATAACATTAGAACCAGTAATAACAAATGTACCAATTATCAAACTCTAATTGTCGTTAACAGGAAAGAGAAATACAGTTGAACTTACTGCTCCACTGTCTGGTTTCCTATCGCCAAGAGTTCTCCTCAAGTCTTCACTCTGAAAAAAAGCAGAAGCTTTATGTGGCTTTCGCACATAAAAAACATTAAATAAGCATGGTGTTTTCTGAATGTTATTGATGATTACACTTACAGGCCTTTTATTTCAACATCTGGAGCAATGGTCCGTGTGAAATTTAAGCTATGCAGCTCCATTTTACAAGTTACCAAAAACCGACTACTTTTGTAATTAACGATTTTTGATATTACCTATCACACAACTTTTCATGAGTCACGAAGTTAAAAGCCCTCACCTTGCTAGGATTGAGTAACTGCTCAATTTCCTTATCCTTCTTGGCATTGTCTTCTTCTACTCTCCGTAACTTGGATTTCATGTGAGTATTCTCATTGTTGACGGTGACGATGTGTTTCTTGAGATCAAGGATTTCATCGTAATATTCTTCTTGAGATTTGTATGCAGGCCGCCGTCCAGGACCTTTACCTGGAAAGAAAAATAATTTATAAGAGGTTGTCATGCCGATTCTAAAGAACAGTATACATCACTGCATCTTCAGACTAGATTTTTCTTAATAATACAATCCCAAACTTGACTGACATCAAAATGTCAAATGCAGTATTTAGGAGGATAAGCGGTCATTGAAGATCCTTCCAAATAAATATTTTTCAGCATTATTTTTCAACTTCTCAATGTATCTTCCTGTGGTCATCTCTACTCATTCTTTTTCTGGGGGTTGACCATGACATCAATGTAAGCCTTCTGCTGACACCTACACTGCTCGACCTCATAACCGAAGGGAACAACCATAATATTCTCACCTCCTGGGGAGTCGCCAGCAGACTTTTTCCCCTTCTCACCGCCAACCATCTGACGCAGATAATGGCTTGTGCTCATGTAAGGCATGTCGGCATGCTCAGGCCGCTGTCCACTAAAAGTGTTCATCCTGGTACTGTTGGTGCTGCGGCCTTCACCAGTTTTCCTAAGAGCATCCATCCAGTAATCCATGGAGGTTCGGTTACCAGATGAACCGAGCTTCCTACCAGTTGAAAGACCTAAAAGAATCAATTGGTACAAGAATTGGAATGGAACCTCACTTGCTTGAAAATTAACCACTAATGAATATTCATAGGTTGGAGAGTCGAGGCCTATCAATTAGACGAGTGCATGTTTTTAACTCTCAAGTACATATTTGGAGAGGTATTGAAAAAATATTTGTTGTGGCAAGTCTACAGATATAAAGAAATTATTTGATGAAAAAATTAATTTCGAATTTTGTTAATTGGGTAATAGGGGGCGTGTTTTGAGATTTTTCTGCCAGTTGGCTGAAAAGAGTGGAAATATCAATGTCTGTCTAATTTATTGATTATCAAAAAAATTCCGTGGTCAACTACCAGTTTATTTTTCACCATTTACTTGCCCGACTGTTCGGAATATCATATCAAAATTTCAGATTCACAACCCCACGCAGTATTTGATGCATCGCGGTCAAACATTGACAATTTAACTACTAAAAGGCTTAAAAAATCAATTGTGGTCTTGTCTCACATTGGATTTATCAGTGCTCTCTACATATCTTTATAAAGGCTAACCCCACATAGCAATGCAAAAATATTTACCACCACCTCCATTTTTGACTGAACTGAGCCACAGTTCTCTTGGTGACTTTCGACTTCCCGAGGCCCTGGCCTTGTTTACCCCCGACCCTGACTTCCTGGCAGGCAAGGTGGCAGACTTCCGCCCAGATTGCATCCTCCCTGAAAATATAAATCAATCTTGACCTTGAAATAGGTTTTTAAATTTCTAGACTAACTACAGGTAAAACCATGCCAGCTTTGCATCACTTTAGGCCATTCGGTCACTTTGTTCACTCACAGATTTCTTCCCCGATCTATACATGCATTAAAGCATGTGGATTTTCTTATACTGTATTGAATTAAAGGCCCCTGATAAGGAAATATTGGCAGTTTGAGAAACACAAACACGAACTAAACAGTTAATGGCGTGAGTAGGTATGTCGTTATGGACAAAACGGCAGTATAATATTTAGAAGATTTTACAGTCTCTGCCCATTGAAAAATAAAACACCTGATTTTTACCGGCAACCTTCAAGGTGGCTATGACTTGATTAACTCATTCTTTTGCTTACCAGCAGTTGCTGACACTGCTCTTGGCTTCTTCTTTGTTTTGACCTTAAAAGAAATTGAATATATTCAAAGTTATCATCTTGCCATACAGAAAAATGTCAAAAATAATGCGTCATCTTGTACATTGAGTACTTGCACCTAGATGGGTTAAAAAAATTGCTAAAAAGGTGCATCTGTTTGTTATTCTGGTTTGCATCTTATGTATTTATATTTTATATTCATTTGATACTACATTTTAATTCAATATACCTATTCTTGATGACAAGTCTATCTTACAAAGTCTATATTCTTAAGAAAGCTCTAAAAGCTGATGACAGTACTGAATTGATGAATACTAGGACTCCTCAATCAATGTTAATTCTAGTGCAGAGTTAAGAAAACTTCGGTGACTTCTCCAATTTCAATGCCATTTCTTTGGTGACAGAACAGACATTGGACTGTAGAAGACAAATGCTCCAGTGTGAGATCCGTATCAAGCAGAATATACTCACCACTATAACATCATTTTCCCCTTCTGATTCAAAGTCATCATCATAGTCATCCTAAAATAAGACAGAATGCTATGTTAGTATTAGACCTGTCTACACCCAAGATGCAAGGCGAGAGCCATAAAAACTATACAAATATTTGACCATAACTAATAGGTATTTGTCTAATTGAATTCTATGACATTCCTACACTGAAGAAGCTAACTTTTGCTGCTGCTTTAACTCAACATTGTGTGGTACATGTAAGGGAATGCAATTGCAAATGCAAGGATTGAAAGCTTTATCAATGAAAGGACTGCACTTCGAAAATAATACACAATACATGTACTTAAGTGAAGCTGGGAACTACAGTAGACATTTCAAAATGAAATAGCAGCTCAACCTTTTCATGGCGCTTCATTGTCCTTCAGCAGTTACAGACTGCTTGTACCTCAGAATGCTGAAAAAGAAAACATATCTCTTCTAAACATCAGATGCAAGACTTGAGACTGTCACCTCATAACCGTAACCTTTTTTTAATAAACTCTTGGGGGCTCACTTTGGAATAGCATTCAGCGAAGATGACGTCACTGCAGCTGCTGCCCTCTATTTCCCCATCGCTGAATTACAGGCAATGTCGGACAAACATGCGGTTTCGTAATGGATTCAGGCTTTCTAACTAGGGCAGTTGGACTCAATCTGGCACGTCCGAGTGTTGGAAATACTACATAATTGTTCTAAATATTTCTCTCTCTGACTCCATGGTATCATTCATGCTAAAAACAATGCAGGGTCAGAGATAATTGACTTTGAAATGAGCTCAAATACGTAGAAATAAGTGTCGATGTCCCGACTGTCACGTGACTAAAACGTCATCAATATCTTATTCAAATGACCTTGTGAGCTATAAATAGTAACGTCGCGGAATGCTATACATTATACATGTACGATACGATGTGGACGTCTACCGATACAGTACGTTGGTATACATGTCAGCCATGCCCATGGGCCATGCCACTATTTCGATAGATTATTTAAGATATGAAAATGATCATTGACATTGGTGGACAGAAATCTCTGTATATATCAAGACAGGCCCCCCGGCAAGGGGCCAACCCAGTCAGCTGCATGCTAGCGCTGCAGCTAGCTTTAACTAGCATGCTAGTGAAGCAATCACTGCACTGCAAGTCAAAGCTTAGACTAGTGCATCATGCATGCAAGAGTGAAGTTTTGACAGCAAGCAAACAAGAATTCAAGAAAATTTGTGCAGAACCAAGTTTATTTAAGAAAAGAAAACACATCAAAACAGAGTAACAACACCAAAGATTTTCAGCAGTAGCACTGTCGTACCTATATGAGTTTACTTGACCCCTGAATTTTGATGAAAAGTGTGTCCAAAATGAGGAGAAGAATTTGGTATCCACCATAAACATTCGTGAAATCTCGTTCTAATCCCGCTTGTGTGTGACCGTCAAAAATCAATATACTAAATGATATTTAACAATCGATCCACAGGTTACCCTTAACGACAATATTTAGTAAAGTTTGAACTGGATGATAGAAATATAAAGTGTTGTTTTATCACTTTATCGCAGTTTCTCGCACAATTTTGAGGTCACATGATACAAGTGCGTCAAAATGGCGTCCGACCTCTTGTTCGGTGAGGAAGGGGGTGGAGTTTTCTTTAAAAAAAACACATCAAATTCACCCTATTTAAGAGATGACAGCGTTTAAAACAACAATTATATCTAATGCTATTTCAATTTTGTATTTTAGGGTCGGTACCACAGTTTTACCGGGAGGTTTACGACATTGTATGCCCTGATCAGCAACAAGTGGACAGGGACATGTTTGTTTCCTTGCTAGTGAAGTCCAGCCTACCAAAACACGTATTGACTCAGGTAGGTTAATTTTTTGTTAAAAAATAGAGTCTTTAAGACATGTTAAAGATCATGTCATTCGACAGCTGCCAGTTGTTTGGTGTGGCAAACAATGACGTGACACCATGGAGCTGAGTTGGTTCATTTTGCATTTTCATTTACAACAATAACATGCAACAAAATACAAAGGACATCAACACTACTTACTTCGGATATCTTATTATTGCCGTTTCATCACTACGCTGTGTGTATTGTCGCTGTCATTGGTGGAAATAACATCATGGACATGGTGTAAACAGTATGCATGACGGGATGGTGATTAGGACTGCTGATGTTACTACCTACATCATTCAATCACAGTAAATTGGAGCGGTTTGGGGGAGATTTTGTCTGCCCTGTTTCATTGACATTACAGGTGTTACATGTTATGCGCATTTGTTATCAAACCCACTGGCCGACTTTCAAATCGAATGTGGTCTGCACTAGCTGATAACCAATCCCACGTTGACACGATTGCATTCATGATACACAATGTATATTGTTTCCAATGATCATAAGAGTTAACTGATTTGGTTATCGGTTCTCAACATGATATACATTGAATATCAAAATGGTTGTCAATGTCACTGAAGCCAGTGAGGAGTGAGACCCTGAGACATGAGCTTGAGTGATCAATGACGGTTACAATCTATGATGACTATAGTGCGGCCTAGAAATAAGTCTAATTTTGTGATGTGTACGTCTGCAAATTGAGGTTACAAATAAATGCTGAATTAGTTGTGATTGTAGACGTAACCTTTCTTACCAATGTATAACTTCAGAGCTTTCCTTTCAGATATGGGACTTGGTTGATACCAAAGTGGGCTACCTGACACGGAATGGTCTGTACAAAGCATTGGCATTGACTGCCCTGGCACAGCAAGGAAAACCCCTCAATGAGAAAATCCTGGAAACTTACACAGACCAAGGTGATTGTTACATTATACTAGAAAAATGACTTTTATCATAGTTTTGATTATTGTATGGTACCTCTGTTGAACAAGTAGTTTGATGAAGCTCATGCTCATTGACCAGACCAAGGCATTTACAATTCAATTAAATGTAAGTTGTATACTTCCAAGGGGCAAAATTCCTCAAACACGGAACATGAATAAAGTCACTCTATGATCTGTTGATATGACTTTTTATTTCAGTAGAATTAGAATGCCATTCATAACCGAATTTCCATTTCAAGCTGTTGGTTTCTGATAATGCCAAGAAGTCATGAGCTGTGCTTCTAGTAGTAAAATCCTTCTCTGATTTCTGGAATTTAATGATCGTTACTGTCCAAGAACTAGTTCATTTGTTGGTAGTAGAAGCCAAGAAGTAATTCCTAAAGGGTTAAAAGCATGAGTGGCACTTATAAATTGCGTCTATTATTGTCTGGTATAATCAATTAAGATTATTTGGCTGATTGCCATGAGCTATTTTTACAAAATATTCTTATTGACTAGTTGACTTCAAGTATCTCATTACTCAATTTAGTGTTTGGCCTACTTGAAAATTTAGGATTATTTAGGATACACTTGACGTGCATGCTGATGAAAAGGTTTTGGGCTAGAAGGAAATTATAATATTTGTCAACTTATTCCTATGCACCCGTAATCCCCTTGCACTTTTGATGGCTTAAACAATCATGTTACAGTAAAATTTAAGTATGTCTTATATTTGTATTTCTCTTTCAAACATTTTAGAACTTCCAAAGCCATTATTAGGAGACATATCAGACTTAAAAGCTCTCAGTGTAAAGGTCCGTCGAGACAGAAATCCGAATGTCCTCTCCTATCGATATCATGAGCTATGTGAACTTGATACCATAAAGGTGGAACTTGTCCCAGAGAAGAAGGGGTTAATTTTGAAGCATGTTGAATATGAAGTGACTAGCCAGGTATGTCTGATGTGCCGCTGGATTTTGAAATTCTGTTGGAGTCTTAAAGTGGCATATAAGTGATGTTGTTGAGTGTCCGACTGTTGCATTGTAAAAAACAGCCCACATTATTCAGAGGTTCCACGTTTTGCATCAAGAAACTGGGCAACAATTACTTGTAGGATGTCGCTGCTTACATTTTGGCAAAGTATCTCCTCTCTTGAGGTTCGATAAAATACTTTCAATATCAAAAGCAACCTAAGGCATAACTTCTTTCGAATTAGCTCTACCTAAGTTAGTGTGCCCGTATATGATGGTAGATGACGGTAATGATAGGTGGGTTAAAATGGATGTTTACCTTTTCAGCGTTACAAAGTGACTGTGTTGAGACGGTACAATGACTTCTTGGCGCTTCACGAACTTCTACTGCAGCGATTTCCATACAGAATGGTGCCAAGGCTACCGCCGAAGAAGATGATGGGTGGTAGGTATAGAATCCAGCCAATGAGGGATTCTCTGAGTTTGAATGGATATCAGTTGGGTGTTAACAAAAAACTATTTCACTTAACTCATTATTTGAACCAATGTTTTGGAACATTAAAGACCCTTTGTGTGGCCCTTATTAGTTCCAGGAGCCTGTAAAATTGCATGTAGAACTGTGTAGCATATTGTAGCATGGCATGTAGATGTAGGACATTTGGGTTGTTGCACGGTGACTTTGCTGTATTGCATGTGTACATTTGTACATTTGTACATTGTAGCATGGACATGTCCAATCTTCTAACTAAATTTGGCTTCATTGGGCCTAGGTTTTGTTGATCATTTAGTTCTATATTACCATCCAGGTATTTTTACTTCAGTCAGCAGGGAATTTATTGAGCATCGAAGGAAAGCACTGCGGCGGTACATCAACTTGATTGCACGTCATCCAGTCATGACAGATGATAGGATGCTCAAGTTCTTCCTTTCCTTCTCAGGGGCAGTAAGTCTGCTTTCTTAAATTTACTGAATGTCTAAATTGTGAAAAAAGGGGAAGCTTTTTAGCTCACCTCTTAGCAGAGGTGAGCTTATCCCATACCGTGGCGTCCGTCGTCCGTCGTCGTCGTCGTCGTCGTCGTCGTCCGTCGTCCGTTAGCAGGGCACGTTTCGTAACTGTTAGAGCTATTGAGTTGAAACTTGGTACACATGTACCCTTATGTAATGACACCTTGGAGACCAAGTTTCGGTCCGATTCGTTTCATGGTTTGGCCACCAGGGGGCCAAACGTTAAAAGTGAAAATATGCAATATCTCCCTTAATAGTAGTCGGGAAATTTTGAAAAAAATATGGTAGGTACTTCTAGCAAAGGTGCATCATATATCCTCCGGGTTTTTGATTTGACCTCCTTTTCAAGGTCACAGAGGTCAAATGGTGTAAATCGGCCGTTAGGATGTAACGATGGCACGTTTCTAAACGGCAATGACTATTGATCCCAAATTTGGTACACATTTACCCCTTAGTCAGGTAATCTCAGGGACCGAAGTTTGGTCCAATATGATTCACCACTTGACCACCAGGGGGCAAAATCCAAAAACCTTAAAAATGTGATTATTCCTTAACTTCTTGCCTGATTGCCACCAATTTGATATCATGGGTACATCTAACCACCATACAGTACATGTCACAGAGGTTTTTAATTTGACCTTCTTGTCAAGGTCACAGAGGTCAAATGGCGAAAATTGGCCGTCAGGCCGTAACTATGGCACGTTTCTTAACTGCAATGACTATTGATCACAAATTAAGTACACATGTACCCCTTGGTCAGGTGGTCTCAGGTACCGAAGTTTGGTGCGATCTGATTTGCCGTTTGGCCTCCAGGGAGGGGGCCAAATCCTAAATTCTTCAAAATGCCATTATTCCTAGTATTACTTGCCCGATTGGCACCAATTTTATATCATAGGTACATCTAATTCTAACAACCATTCAATGTGTCACCCGGGTCTTCTTTGATTTGACCTACTTTTCAAGGTCACAGAGGTCGAATGTACTGTAAATTGGCCATTTTGGGGAAATTGTAATTGCTTGGACCTACATCAAACCTAACACTACATGACACAATACCATGCTCTTTATCCATCTTTCCTCCACATGAGGTGAGCACAATGGCCCTGGCCATTTCATTTAGAATATGTTGTTTAGAGAAATATGAGGCATCTCCTGGAAAAGATGCATTCCTTGGGATGAATGCCTTGCCAAAGGACATGGTCTGAAAGTTATGATAGGTATAGAAGGTGACTTTAAGACCTTATGATTTCAACTCCCTTTAACAGACGTAGCTATAATCTTTTAGTGTCGGATATGCATTGTGTGTCTCTCCATATCTTCCGTTTCATCATTGCAGGATATGCAATATAAAATAAAGGAACATTTCCGAGGGATGCCTGATGAGTTTATGACCAACGAGAATGCACTAAAAGCAAAGGTAGGTTTCCTCCAAGGTGATATAATTCTGTCAGTATCCATAGATTCTGTCTAGTTAGTACCATCAGTGCTCAGAGTGTAGCTCCGGATCACAGATTTCCCATCAGAAACTTTCATCAATCAACACTTCAATGTCTGTGTTATGAAATGTTACATTATTGTAGTTTTGGAAGACATTGTAGTGCCATGCCCTTTTACCTAGAATTAGTAGAAATCTCGTCACGGCTCAAAAACATGTAACGTGTGATCGCAAAGTGTGTTATGTCACATGGGGTAGGCCTATTGAGTACAATGATGCGCCAAAAAACTAAGGGGTATATAGGATTCTTGTTTCATTTGCAGGATCTGGTACCAATGGACACACAATTACAATTTGGCAACACCAAAGAACATATCAGAATACTTCACCAGAGTCTTACCAAAGTTCGTGATATCGCTGACAGAATGGTGGCACGGTCGACTGAGGAAGCGAACGATATGCTTTACCTTGGAAAAGAGCTCAGGTTAGTACATGGAAGATTTTGGGCCATCCCAGTTCAGTTGTCTATCATTTCCTAAAATTGTTTCACTGCCGAGTTGTGAGAATTCAAGATGAAAGAGATCTTATGATCCCCTCTCTGACTTACATGTTATGGGCATAGATTTCTTGCTGCAGGTGCCAGAGAAAGTAAATTAGAGTATTGCTTAGTTGTTGATATCAGTTGTCTCTCGAGTGAATATTTTCACGCCTCTTTCCCTGTCAATGCCTGTCTTTCAATTAGTATACATTGAAAATTGGTAATTTGCTCAGACCTGCATGTATCTTCAAACTGTAATACGTACATGTGTAATATTCCAGTTCACTGAGCAGTGATTCCACTGTGTTAACAAGTTGGGCAACTGGTGCTAACAATACCTGGAGTCAGCTCAAGGCAGGGTTTAAGAAAATATGTATAGAATTTGCAGCAATTTCTGACAAGTCGGCTGAAAAGGTACAGTACTCTATTACAAAATTCATTTCTTTGTATTTAGTGTCTATGTCAGGGGTAGCAGAAGATCCAACCACGTGAGAAACATTTGTAGCTTGCGTCGACCCTACCTCTGGCCAAAGACGGAGTCACTAGAGCCCAATAAGCCTTTCACCAATTGGTGACTATAAACCATAGTTGCACGTGAAAACACTCATCTGGCCTTGGAGGAAGAACCCTCTCTGGAGACTTCCTCTTCTTCCAAGTGCAGAGTGAATGCTGAAGAGGTGAACGCTGAAGACGAAGAAGAAGTTCACATATGCCACTGATATGATTACCCATAATAATGACAGCTAATGACACTGGACGATTGTCTGCTAATATCAGGATTGTTGTCTATATTTCAGGCAAAGAGAGAAGATGAACTGGTGTCTGAAGTTGTGAATATACTACTTGATCTTGTAGTTGCTTATAGGGTAAGTTCTTGTTTTCAAGACAATGTTCTCATGTCTTTAGTTTATACAAATGTGAGCAGGAAATACTGTCTAGACCTTCAGTTCAAGAGAAATAAATTCATGTGGATTCATTTCAATTGAATAATTCTCCCATTTTTGTTGTGGAGAATCAAATATTTCCGATTTTATCGCTTTCAGGATTTATGTGAGCGACATGAGAAGGGGGTGCTCAACGATCACCAACGGGCGTTACAGAAAATGGGTCAATACAAGAAGAAAAAGATGTCGGCAACAGTTGGGTCAACAGAGTCAGCAGCAGTGGAACAATTAGAACAGAGAATTTTACAAGTGAGTGGATTGACATTTGTTGCTCAGCTTTCATATTGCACATTTCCAATCACGATCAAAGTACTTGGGATGTAAAGGATCAGATGCTGAGCACACTATTCAACCTTTGATTTTCAGTGTGGAAGAACAAAGTGGCTCAGAAGGGATTTGAACCAATAAACTTTCATTCTGCAGTCCTTCATTCCAGCCACTACACCACTACGCCTTAGCTATACGAATTGTTATCTGCCAACTTCAGTCATCAATCTTTTTGCATTTCCAGCAAGAAAGCCAAATATCGAACATGGAAAATCGGAACTACTTCTCCTTACACTGCCTGCAGATGGAGGCACAGTTAATTCACGCCAACCTTGATATATTGTACACAATCCTTCAGAATATTGCAAACATACAATCAAAGTCTTACACAGAGGTAAAAGCAAAATTTATTATTCATCTATTTATAACGTGTGCATCGCTGTTCCATTTGCTATAAAAAATTGGCTTGTTGATACTAATAGTAAGTGGCGAGCAGGGGTTTGTACACTGTGGATTGTAATGTAGTGACCTGACTGAGAATAATGCTCTGTACAACGATTGTACATTGCTTCAAATTGCACAGCTAATCGGCGTTATTTCCATTCTAGCTTGGACATGCCTGGTGCCATCTCCTTCCTATTGTTGAGGCCATTTTGCCAAGAATGAATGGTTCTGATGCCACATCACCGACATCTTCGCCACCCCTCTCCCCCAAACATGCTGGAGGAATAACGGTATAGCAGCGGGTGGTGTGAACCTTGGTTGTGAGTGAATGCTGGTGATAGAAATTTGCTGAAGCCAAAATATTTCTGACCCAAGAATGCAAGAAGTGTACATGTAGGGCAAAGCTGTGGTGATTGAAAATTCTTTGATGCAAAATGCTCCATATGCACTTTCCAATGTTTAAATATTAAGAATATTAAGAACTACTTTGAAACTATCTAGTGGACAGAAATCTAATGCATTTCCAAATAACTTCAAAGCTTTGATTGACGTTTTCTCAAAATGACAAAAACGTGCATGGATCGTTTTGCTTCTTATAATTTCACTTGGTTGTTATAAGTGCAATTATAATGCCAGGCTTGCCATTACTGATGTTGCCTTGACTGTGTAGTATTCCTAGTCTCTTTGCTGCAGTAAGTTTCTACTTTCTTAAAGAGTAGACACACAGCGCTTAAACCATTCACTGTACTCGAGTGACTCGATGTGTAAAGCTGTGCCATTGTATACTGGTTAGCTCCTCTCTGAAAATCAGAGAAATTATAGTTCCAACGGGCCAGAAAGGTCCAAATGTTTTTTCATTATGTGTAAATAAGACTAAATTGCTGATTATTCTCAGGTACTGTTAGTCCAAAATAGACTTACTGGCCATTCAGTTTTGGGGAAGATTAACGTCCAGCAGTTAATTTTTCATCTTTGTGTTTGACCGTTATTTTGATGACTGTTGACTATAATTATCTCTAAAAAATGGCACCCTAACTTCTATAACTTCTGAATGAAAAAAATTGACCCGACCTCTCACCTTTATAAATCTAATGCCTTTCAACAATTCTAGAAATGCTAATGCAAAGGTTGACAGACTTTGTTTACGAATAAGAGGAGCATGATAAAGCAGTATTGTGTACATATGAATGGTTGTTAATATAAATGATGACCATCAGAGTTTCTTTTGACCCCTCTCTGGAATCAATGAATACGTGATACATGTAAACGCTATTTCTACTTAAAAGGAAAAAGCAGATGATAATGCATTACTCCTTGGATTTTGTTATTCTTTTGGACTCTGATGAACATCAATTTCAGTGACACTCCTTAGGAAATATTTTCCACGCAATTGCTTTGTAATTACGCTTTTAGAATCTGTACATTACCTTATATCCTTTAAGACTGTAAATAAGAATTATCATAAGGTAGTCAGATTTCAGCTATTATCAGTTCAGGTAGGTCCTTCTTGGGGGATTTGTTGTCTTTGCGAATACAATACAATGTGATGCAATTCAATATTTGCAACATGCTTTTCCAGGTGCCTACTCAAAGAGTGGGAAAATACCTCTTGATCAATGTTATAAAATTTCTTGAAAAGCCAGATTTGTTTTGCTGTTTTGAACGATCGTGGTTTTTGATACATCTTACTTCTGAAGGGAGGCGATTTCTGAATAAAAAGTAGCCACTGACACGCTTCAGTAGAAGCTTCTGCTGAAGAATAGTCTTTCAGCCAAACAGTAAATCCACTAGTTTTACCTCTCCTGTATGGTACAAAAAGTATTCGATTGAGTCAGCTTGGAGAAGGAATTTTTGGAGTGCGTTCCACTACTACACTGATTTGCAACAAATTATGGTGATGAGAGAGGTCAATTTCCATAGAAAGGCTTGAGCTTATTGATTGTTAATTGTTAAAATGCAGTGAAGATGTTTATTATTAATGTGCTGTTATTTTATCTGCTGATCATTTCCACTTGTTGTTCTGTTAATGCAAAAAAACTGTTAAATTTGTTCTGTGTAAGCCAAACACAGATCAGTAGATTTTTTGTTCAAAACTTGTTGGTATGTGCTCTCTCGTCATCTAATATCGTAGATAAAGTTAGCATGTACTTATTTGAACAGCAAACACAAGGAGAGTCGAGAAAATGTTTATGTTTCAAAATGGTGCTTATGACATTTTTGTTGGGGGGGGGGGGGGGCAGCTTAATTGAAAATGTGTGACTGACATCTTAGTCTTGTGCTGAAATGCATTTTGAATTGTTTGAAAATAATCTTTGATTAACAAGGATGGGATGTTGATGCTTTATAATCAATTAAATAATGGGATGAAATGCACTGAAATAAGGTGGGCATTCCCATTAATAGAATAATGTTTTGATCAAATTGATGGCATGTTATCCATAAATTTTGGTAAGTTTTCCGGAGACCAGCAATTTTTGTTGCTTGACAGTGTACTGTAGCTGGACTTTGGATCATTTAGCTAACAGTGGCCTTGTTGTTACGTCAGAAACATTTGAATAACCAAATTGAATGTTTAGTAGATTCGGCCAAACCAATATTCCTTTATGTATTCAGTGTTATTTACATGTCAACCTAGTGGTCTATGTAAAATTATTTGACCCTTAAATGGTGTGGAGTGTAAATTGTACGTGCTAGGCCAGGTTTTCATGATATTTAAGCTGTCATTTGTCGCTTGTCACTGCCATGTCTGTTAAGTGTCTAAGGCTTGAAAACGTGACATGAAATGACCTGAGGGTTACAAGTGACATCATCAGTCTTTAGTATCGCTCTCTTTGGAAATGACTGTGTTGGTATGTTACCAATGACAACCTGAATCATAAGTAAACCCAGGAGTAGTGTTTCAGTATTTCAGACCTTATAAAACAGAAGAGTCTTCACATCACTGTATTTTGATTGGCTTGCTTGGTTCAGTATATAGGTCACCAATATGGTACCTTAATGTATATTGTCTTATTTTACAATTTGGGTCTTGTATCTTGTACATTGTTAGTGTATATAGCAGTTATGTTATAAATACCATAAACCTGGAAATGTTTGCCAGCCCTTCAATTTCAATAGTTAGGATAGCATTGTCGTAGTTAATAGGGAAGTTCTTTCAATTCCTTTAATGGTACTGGGGTATCAGTGAGCCATAAGAAAAAAGAGCTTAAATAGAACTTTGAATTGTTTAAAGGTTTTGGAAGTCTGTGAAAAGGTTTTGGTGGGAAAATATTCAGGTTTATAGTAATTCTATAGCGCTGTATTAAAAGTCATTAAGGAAATTCCAACCTACATGTATTTTCATATCTTATCTATTGATTTATACTGTTATGTCTTGGGGACATACACAAATGTATGTAAATTATCACTCACTGTTATAAAGTGAAATAAACATCCCGTTTTCAAATCTTAATTGATTGATATGGTACTTTATTTATGGCCTTTGAACACACTCCGCTCTGCTTTTCTAATTTTCACAAGTTCCACCGGCGCAAAACATGTTTCTACGACCAAGATTGATAGTAACTAAGACCCTCAGTTGGCCCTTTGGTACCACACCCGGGATGTACTAGTTTCTAACACTGGGTATACTACTGCATGGCCCACACTGATCCCTGTGGCTAAATTCAGCCTCAGTTCTTCCAGCTTGGTTAAACATTGAAAAATAAAATGACAGCACAGGCAAAACTCAAGGCAAGAAATTGAATGTCTTGTCCTGCCTCCTGACCTGGTTCTGTTTGCAAAAACCTTGAGTACCACCTGAAGATTGAGAGTGGAATGTTGGAACAAGCCTCATGAGATTTTTGGTACTGATTCTACTTGGTCTGTGTCGGCCAGTGAAGTACCTCATCTCCACTATCGTTCAAAGAAGGTGAGTAAGATCTTAGAGTAACCAGACTAGTTACTCTATCATTAAGGTAACATGAGACAACCAGATAGAATTTGGCCTGGCACAGTTACAACCACACAGAAGCGGTCATGGTACCTCCACTGACTGGCCAATGTGGTGAGAGAGACGACGAGACAGTCACAACTAGACAGAATCAGTCTGGCACTTCGACCAACTCACTGATATGGTGAGAGAGTTAAGACAGTCACAACTAGACAGAATCAGTCATGGCACCTCCACAAACTCGTTGATATGGTGAGAGAGTTGAGACAGTCACAACAAGACAGAATCAGTCATGGCACCTCCACAAACTCGTTGATATGGTGAGAGAGTTAAGACAGTCACAACAAGACAGAATCAGTCTGCCACCTCCACCAACTCGTTGATATGGTGAGAGAGTTGAGACGGTCACAACAAGACAGAATCAGTCTGCCACCTCCACCAATTTGTTGATATGGTGAGAGAGTTGAGACGGTCACAACTAGACAGAATCAGTCTGCCACCTCCACCAACTCGTCGATATGGGTTAAGAGTTGAGACAGTCACAACAAAACAGAATTAGTCATGGCACTTTCACCAACTCGTTGATATGGTGAGGGAGTTAAGACAGTCACAAATAGACAGAATCAGTCATTGCCCCTCCACACGTCTTGTCCAACGCTAAAGGGGAAGGGTTGTATTCCATAACAAACCTTATTTGGGAGAGATGGGGTGCACCATACTATTTCTTGGGGGCAGTTTCGGCAGAGACAAGACACAGAACTTATTCCTAAGGCATGAGATGTTGGTGCCGAAAACCCCATCCGGACAACAGCTGGAACCCCAACAACTTTATTTCTTGAAGCAGTTGCAGCAAAGGCAAAAACAAGGAATATAGTCCCAAGACATTCTCACTTGAGATGTCGGTTCCCCATAAACCCCATCAGAGATATGAGACCAGGCCTTGAAGTGGAGCAGCCAGGCTTTATTATTGCTGGTTGTGACTGTCGCATCTTGCCGTGTTTGCAAGATATGGAGGTTGGCTGTACTCGGTCTCTATCACTGTCTTCAGAGCAGGACGGTAGAAGTGCCAAGCCGATTTTGGTCTGGTTGTGACTGTCTCATCTCTCTCACAATGTCTGCGAAATTGGTGAGGGAACCTGATTTGTTCTGGTTTTGGCTGTCTCATCCCTCTCACTATGTTGGCATGGAGGCGGAGGTGCTAAACCTGTATGTAGAGCTGCTCGGCCTAAAAAGGCCTGTTTGTAACTGTCTCACCTATCTCGCCATGTTTGCAAGAGGTGGAGGTTGGCCTATTCGGTCTGGTTGTGACTGTGATGTCTCTGTCACCGTCTCTGAAATGCATAAGCTGGACGTTATTCTAGTACATGCACTATAATCTGACTTGGTTTAAGCTAGCATCTCATAATTTTCTGGAAGGCATTCACAGCCTTGTCTCTCCCATAGCAGTCATCTGGGCCTGCTGTCTTGGACTGACCTTACGTCTCACTGTGATCTAAATGACATGCACACCAGTGCCTACTGCCTTAGGCTAAGCTATCATCTCATCATGCTTGCTTTTGAGGAAGAATTGATATGATTTCTTTCATTTATAGGAAGAAACGACTGCCTTTCTTTGCTTTTCAGGAAGAATTGACAAGGTTTCTATCATTTATAGGAAGAACCGAATTCTTTTCTTTGCTTTTCAGGAAGAATTGACATGATTTCTTTCATTCATAGGAAGAAACGACTGCATTTCTTTGCTTTTGAGGAAGAATTGATATGATTTCTTTCATTAATAGGAAGAAACGACTGCCTTTCTTTGCATTTTAGGAAGAATTGGCATTATTTCTTTCATTTATAGGATGAACCGAATGTCTTTTTTGCTTTTGAGGAAGAATTGACATGATTTCTTTCATTCATAGGAATAAACAACTGCCTTACTTTGCCTTTGAGAAAGATTGATATGATTTCTTTCATTTATAGCAAAAACGACTGCCTTTCTTTGCTTTTGAGGAAGAATTGACATGGTTTCTTTCATTAATAGGTAGAACCGAAGGCCTTTCTTTGCTTTTGAGGAAGAATTCACATGGTTTCCTTCATTAATAGGAAGAACCAAATGCCTTTCTTTGCTTTTGAGGAATCATGCCAATTCTTCCTCAAAAGCAAAGAAAGGTATTTGGTTCTTCCTATAAATGAAAGAAATCATGACATTTCTTCCTCAAAAGCAAAGAAAGGCAGTCAT
Organism: Lineus longissimus; assembly: GCF_910592395.1. Taxonomy (NCBI): domain Eukaryota; kingdom Metazoa; phylum Nemertea; class Pilidiophora; order Heteronemertea; family Lineidae; genus Lineus; species Lineus longissimus. The sequence continues at coordinate 18,766,283 of NC_088308.1, read as the reverse complement.
TTCTTCTATGAATGAAAGAAATCATATCATTTCTACTTCAAAAGCAAAGAAAGACAGTCGTTTCTTCTTATGAATGAAAGAAATCATGTCAATTCTTCCTCAAAAGCAAAGAAAGGCATTCGGTTCTTCCTATAAATGAAAGAAATCATATCATTTCTTCCTCAAAAGCAAAGAAAGGCAGGCATTTCTTCCTATGAATGAAAGAAATCATGTCAATTCTTCCTCAAAAGCAAAGAAAGGCAGTCGTTTCTTCCTATGAATGAAAGAAATCATGTCAATTCTTCCTCAAAAGCAAAGAAAAGAATTCGGTTCTTCCTATAAATGATAGAAACCTTGTCAATTCATCCTGAAAAGCATAGAAAGGCACTCGCTTCTTCCTATGAATGAAAGAAATCATGTCAATTCTTCCTGAAAAGGAAAGAAAGGCACTCGCTTCTTCCTATGAATGAAAGAAATCATGCCAATTCTTCCTCAAAAGGAAAGAAAGGCACTCGCTTCTTCCTATGAATGAAAGAAATCATGCCGATTCTTCCTCAAAAGGAAAGAAAGGCACTCGCTTCTTCCTATGAATGAAAGAAATCATGCCGATTCTTCCTCAAAAGGAAAGACAGGCACTCGCTTCTTCCTATGAATGAAAGAAATCATGCCGATTCTTCCTCAAAAGCAAAGACAGGCACTCGCTCCTTCCTATGAATGAAAGAAATCATGCCGATTCTTCCTCAAAAGCAAAGACAGGCACTCGCTCCTTCCTATGAATGAAAGAAATCATGCCGATTCTTCCTCAAAAGCAAAGAAAGGCACACGCTTCTTCCTGTGAATGAAAGAAATCATGCCGATTCTTCCTCAAAAGCAAAGAAAGGCACTCACTTCTTCCTGTGAATGAAAGAAATCATGCCGATTCTTCCTCAAAAGCAAAGAAAGGCACTCGCTTCTTCCTATGAATGAAAGAAATCATGCCGATTCTTCCTCAAAAGCAAAGAAAGGTGCTCGCTTCTTCCTGTGAATGAAAGAAATCATGCCAATTCTTCCTCAAAAGCAAAGAAAGGCGCTCGATTCTTCCTATGAATGAAAGAAATCATGCCAATTCTTCCTCAAAAGCAAAGAAAGGCGCTCGATTCTTCCTATGAATGAAAGAAATCATGCCAATTCTTCCTCAAAAGCAAAAGAAAGGCGCTCGGTTCTTCCTAAGACAGAAAGGAATCATGCCAATTCTTCCTCAAGAGCAAAGAAAGGCACTCACTTCTTCCTATGAATGAAAGAAATCATGCCAATTCTTCCTCAAAAGCAAAGAAAGGCGCTCGGTTCTTCCTATGAATGAAAGAAATCATGCCAATTCTTCCTCAAAAGCAAAGAAAGGCGCTCGGTTTTTTCTATGAATGAAAGAAATCATGCCAATTCTTCCTCAAAAGCAAAGAAAGGCGCTCGGTTCTTCCTATGAATGAAAGAAATCATGCCAATTCTTCCTCAAAAGCAAAGAAAGAAATCATGCCAATTCTTCCGCAAAAGCAAAGAAAGGCACACGCTTCTTCCTATGAATGAAAGAAATCGTGCCAATTCTTCCTCAAGAGCAAAGAAAGGCACTCGCTTCTTCCTATGAATGAAAGAAATCGTGCCAATTCTTCCTCAAGAGCAAAGAAAGGCACTCGCTTCTTCCTATGAATGAAAGAAATCGTGCCAATTCTTCCTCAAGAGCAAAGAAAGGCACTCGCTTCTTCCTATGAATGAAAGAAATCATGCCAATTCTTCCTCAAGAGCAAAGAAAGGCACTCGCTTCTTCCTATGAATGAAAGAAATCATGCCAATTCTTCCTCAAGAGCAAAGAAAGGCACTCGTTTCTTCCTATGAATGAAAGAAATCATGCCAATGCTTCCTCAAGAGCAAAGAAAGGCACTCGGTTCTTCCTATGAATGAAAGAAATCATGCCAATTCTTCCTCAAGAGCAAAGAAAGGCCCTCGCTTCTTCCTATGAATGAAAGAAATCATGACAATTCTTCCTCAAAAGGAAAGAAAGGCACTCGCTTCTTCCTATGAATGAAAGAAATCATGCCGATTCTTCCTCAAAAGGAAAGAAAGGCACTCGCTTCTTCCTATGAATGAAAGAAGTCATGCCGATTCTTCCTCAAAAGGAAAGAAAGGCACTCGCTTCTTCCTATGAACGAAAGAAATCATGCCGATTCTTCCTCAAAAGCAAAGAAAGGCACTCGCTTCTTCCTATGAATGAAAGAAATCATGCCGATTCTTCCTCAAAAGCAAAGAACGGCACTCGCTTCTTCCTGTGAATGAAAGAAATCATGCCGATTCTTCCTCAAAAGGAAAGAAAGGCACTCGCTTCTTCCTGTGAATGAAAGAAATCATGCCGATTCTTCCTCAAAAGCAAAGAAAGGCACTCGCTTCTTTCTGTGAATGAAAGAAATCATGCCGATTCTTCCTCAAAAGCAAAGAAAGGCACTCGCTTCTTCCTGTGAATGAAAGAAATCATGCCGATTCTTCCTCAAAAGCAAAGAAAGGCACTCGCTTCTTCCTGTGAATGAAAGAAATCATGCCGATTCTTCCTCAAAAGCAAAGAAAGGCACTCGCTTCTTCCTGTGAATGAAAGAAATCATGCCGATTCTTCCTCAAAAGCAAAGAAAGGCACACGCTTCTTCCTGTGAATGAAAGAAATCATGCCGATTCTTCCTCAAAAGCAAAGAAAGGCACTCACTTCTTCCTGTGAATGAAAGAAATCATGCCAATTCTTCCTCAAAAGCAAAGAAAGGCGCTCGGTTCTTCCTATGAATAAAAGAAATCATGCCAATTCTTCCTCAAAAGCAAAGAAAGGCGCTCGGTTCTTCCTATGAATGAAAGAAATCATGCCAATTCTTCCTCAAAACCAAAGAAAGGCGCTCGGTTTTTTCTATGAATGAAAGAAATCATGCCAATTCTTCCTCAAAAGCAAAGAAAGGCGCTCGGTTCTTCCTATGAATGAAAGAAATCATGCAAATTCTTCCTCAAAAGCAAAGAAAGAAATCATGCCAATTCTTCCGCAAAAGCAAAGAAAGGCACACGCTTCTTCCTATGAATGAAAGAAATCGTGCCAATTCTTCCTCAAGAGCAAAGAAAGGCACTCGCTTCTTCCTATGAATGAAAGAAATCATGCCAATTCTCTCTCAAGAGCAAAAAAAGGCACTCGCTTCTTCCTATGAATGAAAGAAATCATGCCAATTCTTCCTCAAGAGCAAAGAAAGGCACTCGCTTCTTCCTATGAATGAAAGAAATCATGCCAATGCTTCCTCAAGAGCAAAGAAAGGCACTCGCTTCTTCCTATGAATGAAAGAAATCATGCCAATTCTTCCTCAAGAGCAAAGAAAGGCCCTCGCTTCTTCCTATGAATGAAAGAAATCATGCCAATGCTTCCTCAAGAGCAAAGAAAGGCACTCGCTTCTTCCTATGAATGAAAGAAATCATGCCAATGCTTCCTCAAGAGCAAAGGAAGGCCCTCGCTTCTTCCTATGAATGAAAGAAATCATGCCAATGCTTCCTCAAGAGCAAAGAAAGGCACTCGCTTCTTCCTATGAATGAAAGAAATCATGCCAATTCTTCCTCAAGAGCAAAGAAAGGCACTCGCTTCTTCCTATGAATGAAAGAAATCGTGCCAATTCTTCCTCAAGAGCAAAGAAAGGCACTCGCTTCTTCCTATGAATGAAAGAAATCATGCCAATTCTTCCTCAAGAGCAAAAAAAGGCACTCGCTTCTTCCTATGAATGAAAGAAATCATGCCAATTCTTCCTCAAGAGCAAAGAAAGGCACTCGCTTCTTCCTATGAATGAAAGAAATCATGCCAATGCTTCCTCAAGAGCAAAGAAAGGCACTCGCTTCTTCCTATGAATGAAAGAAATCATGCCAATTCTTCCTCAAGAGCAAAGAAAGGCCCTCGCTTCTTCCTATGAATGAAAGAAATCATGCCAATGCTTCCTCAAGAGCAAAGAAAGGCACTCGCTTCTTCCTATGAATGAAAGAAATCATGCCAATGCTTCCTCAAGAGCAAAGAAAGGCACTCGCTTCTTCCTATGAATGAAAGAAATCATACCAATTCTTCCTCAAGAGTAAAGAAAGGCCCTCGCTTCTTCCCATGAATGAAAGAAATCATGCCAATGCTTCCTCAAGAGCAAAGAAAGGCACTCGCTTCTTCCTATGAATGAAAGAAATCATGCCAATTCTTCCTCAAGAGCAAAGAAAGGCCCTCGCTTCTTCCTATGAATGAAAGAAATCATGACAATTCTTCCTCAAGAGGAAAGACAGGCCCTCGCTTCCTCCTATGAATGAAAGAAATCATGCCAATTCTTCCTCGAGAGCAAAGAAGGCCCTCGCTTCTTCCTATGAATGAAAGAAATCGTGCCAATTCTTCCTCAAGAGCAGAGAAAGGCACTCGCTTCTTCCTATGAATGAAAGAAATCATGCCAATTCTTCCTCAAGAGCAAAGAAAGGCACTCGCTTCTTCCTATGAATGAAAGAAATCATGCCAATTCTTCCTCAAGAGCAAAGAAAGGCACTCGCTTCTTCCTATGAATGAAAGAAATCATGCCAATGCTTCCTCAAGAGCAAAGAAAAGCACTCGCTTCTTCCTGTGAATGAAAGAAATCATGCCAATTCTTCCTCAAAAGCAAAGAAAGGCGCTCGATTCTTCCTATGAATGAAAGAAATCATGCCAATTCTTCCTCAAAAGCAAAAGAAAGAAATCATGCCAATTCTTCCGCAAAAGCAAAGAAAGGCACACGCTTCTTCCTATGAATGAAAGAAATCGTGCCAATTCTTCCTCAAGAGCAAAGAAAGGCACTCGCTTCTTCCTATGAATGAAAGAAATCATGCCAATTCTCTCTCAAGAGCAAAAAAAGGCACTCGCTTCTTCCTATGAATGAAAGAAATCATGCCAATTCTTCCTCAAGAGCAAAGAAAGGCACTCGCTTCTTCCTATGAATGAAAGAAATCATGCCAATGCTTCCTCAAGAGCAAAGAAAGGCACTCGCTTCTTCCTATGAATGAAAGAAATCATGCCAATTCTTCCTCAAGAGCAAAGAAAGGCCCTCGCTTCTTCCTATGAATGAAAGAAATCATGCCAATGCTTCCTCAAGAGCAAAGAAAGGCACTCGCTTCTTCCTATGAATGAAAGAAATCATGCCAATGCTTCCTCAAGAGCAAAGGAAGGCCCTCGCTTCTTCCTATGAATGAAAGAAATCATGCCAATGCTTCCTCAAGAGCAAAGAAAGGCACTCGCTTCTTCCTATGAATGAAAGAAATCATGCCAATTCTTCCTCAAGAGCAAAGAAAGGCACTCGCTTCTTCCTATGAATGAAAGAAATCGTGCCAATTCTTCCTCAAGAGCAAAGAAAGGCACTCGCTTCTTCCTATGAATGAAAGAAATCATGCCAATTCTTCCTCAAGAGCAAAAAAAGGCACTCGCTTCTTCCTATGAATGAAAGAAATCATGCCAATTCTTCCTCAAGAGCAAAGAAAGGCACTCGCTTCTTCCTATGAATGAAAGAAATCATGCCAATGCTTCCTCAAGAGCAAAGAAAGGCACTCGCTTCTTCCTATGAATGAAAGAAATCATGCCAATTCTTCCTCAAGAGCAAAGAAAGGCCCTCGCTTCTTCCTATGAATGAAAGAAATCATGCCAATGCTTCCTCAAGAGCAAAGAAAGGCACTCGCTTCTTCCTATGAATGAAAGAAATCATGCCAATGCTTCCTCAAGAGCAAAGAAAGGCACTCGCTTCTTCCTATGAATGAAAGAAATCATACCAATTCTTCCTCAAGAGTAAAGAAAGGCCCTCGCTTCTTCCCATGAATGAAAGAAATCATGCCAATGCTTCCTCAAGAGCAAAGAAAGGCACTCGCTTCTTCCTATGAATGAAAGAAATCATGCCAATTCTTCCTCAAGAGCAAAGAAAGGCCCTCGCTTCTTCCTATGAATGAAAGAAATCATGACAATTCTTCCTCAAGAGGAAAGACAGGCCCTCGCTTCCTCCTATGAATGAAAGAAATCATGCCAATTCTTCCTCGAGAGCAAAGAAGGCCCTCGCTTCTTCCTATGAATGAAAGAAATCGTGCCAATTCTTCCTCAAGAGCAGAGAAAGGCACTCGCTTCTTCCTATGAATGAAAGAAATCATGCCAATTCTTCCTCAAGAGCAAAGAAAGGCACTCGCTTCTTCCTATGAATGAAAGAAATCATGCCAATTCTTCCTCAAGAGCAAAGAAAGGCACTCGCTTCTTCCTATGAATGAAAGAAATCATGCCAATGCTTCCTCAAGAGCAAAGAAAAGCACTCGCTTCTTCCTGTGAATGAAAGAAATCATGCCAATTCTTCCTCAAAAGCAAAGAAAGGCGCTCGATTCTTCCTATGAATGAAAGAAATCATGCCAATTCTTCCTCAAAAGCAAAAGAAAGGCGCTCGGTTCTTCCTAAGAATGAAAGAAATCATGCCAATTCTTCCTCAAGAGCAAAGAAAGGCACTCGCTTCTACCTATGAATGAAAGAAATCATGCCAATTCTTCCTCAAAAGCAAAGAAAGGCGCTCGGTTCTTCCTATGAATGAAAGAAATCATGCCAATTCTTCCTCAAAAGCAAAGAAAGAAATCATGCCAATTCTTCCGCAAAAGCAAAGAAAGGCACACGCTTCTTCCTATGAATGAAAGAAATCATGCCAATTCTTCCTCAAGAGCAAAGAAAGGCACTCGCTTCTTCCTATGAATGAAAGAAATCAGGCCAATTCTTCCTCAAGAGCAAAGAAAGGCACTCGCTTCTTCCTATGAATGAAAGAAATCGTGCCAATTCTTCCTCAAGAGCAAAGAAAGGCACTCGCTTCTTCCTATGAATGAAAGAAATCATGCCAATTCTTCCTCAAGAGCAAAGAAAGGCACTCGCTTCTTCCTATGAATGAAAGAAATCATGCCAATTCTTCCTCAAGAGCAAAGAAAGGCACTCGCTTCTTCCTATGAATGAAATAAATCATGCCAATGCTTCCTCAAGAGCAGAGAAAGGCACTTGCTTCTTCCTATGAATGAAAGAAATCATGCCAATTCTTCCTCAAGAGCAAAGAAAGGCCCTCGCTTCTTCCTATGAATGAAAGAAATCATGACAATTCTTCCTCAAGAGGAAAGAAAGGCCCTCGCTTCCTCCTATGAATGAAAGAAATCATGCCAATTCTGCCTCGAGAGCAAAGAAAGGCACTCAATTCTTCCTATGAATGAAAGAAATCATGCCAATTCTTCCGCAAGAGCAAAGAAAGGCGCTCGCTTCTTCCTATGAATGAAAGAAATCATGCCAATTCTTCCTCAAAAGCAAAGAAAGGCGCTCGGTTCTTCCTATGAATGAAAGAAATCATGCCAATTCTTCCTCAAAAGCAAAGAAAGGCGCTCACTTCTTCTTATGAATGAAAGAAATCATGCCAATTCTTCCTCAAAAGCAAAGAAAGGCGCTCGCTTCTTCCTATGAATGAAAGAAATCATGCCAATTCTTCCTAAAAAGCAAAGAAAGGCGCTCGGTTCTTCGTATGAATGAAAGAAATCATGCCAATTCTTCCTCAAAAGCAAAGAAAGGCGCTCCGTTCTTCCTATGAATGAAAGAAATCATGCCAATTCTTCCTCAAGAGCAAAGAAAGGCACTCGCTTCTTCCTATGAATGAAAGAAATCATGCCAATTCTTCCTCAAGAGCAAAGAAAGGCCCTCGCTTCTTCCTATGAATGAAAGAAATCATGCCAATGCTTCCTCAAGAGCAAAGAAAGGCACTCGCTTCTTCCTATGAATGAAAGAAATCATGCCAATTCTTCCTCAAGAGCAAAGAAAGGCCCTCGCTTCTTCCTATGAATGAAAGAAATCATGACAATTCTTCCTCAATAGGAAAGACAGGCCCTCGCTTCCTCCTATGAATGAAAGAAATCATGCCAATTCTTCCTCGAGAGCAAAGAAGGCCCTCGCTTCTTCCTATGAATGAAAGAAATCGTGCCAATTCTTCCTCAAGAGCAAAGAAAGGCACTCGCTTCTTCCTATGAATGAAAGAAATCATGCCAATTCTTCCTCAAGAGCAAAGAAAGGCACTCGCTTCTTCCTATGAATGAAAGAAATCGTGCCAATTCTTCCTCAAGAGCAAAGAAAGGCACTCGCTTCTTCCTATGAATGAAAGAAATCATGCCAATTCTTCCTCAAAAGCAAAGAAAGGCGCTCCGTTCTTCCTGTGAATGAAAGAAATCATGCCAATTCTTCCTCAAAAGCAAAGAAAGGCGCTCGATTCTTCCTATGAATGAAAGAAATCATGCCAATTCTTCCTCAAAAGCAAAAGAAAGGCGCTCGGTTCTTCCTAAGAATGAAAGAAATCATGCCAATTCTTCCTCAAGAGCAAAGAAAGGCACTCGCTTCTTCCTATGAATGAAAGAAATCATGCCAATTCTTCCTCAAAAGCAAAGAAAGGCGCTCGGTTCTTCCTATGAATGAAAGAAATCATGCCAATTCTTCCTCAAAAGCAAAGAAAGGCGCTCGGTTCTTCCTATGAATGAAAGAAATCATGCCAATTCTTCCTCAAAAGCAAAGAAAGGCGCTCGGTTCTTCCTATGAATGAAAGAAATCATGCCAATTCTTCCTCAAAAGCAAAGAAAGGCGCTCGGTTCTTCCTGTGAATGAAAGAAATCATGCCAATTCTTCCTCGAGAGCAAAGAAAGGCACTCGCTTCTTCCTATGAATGAAAGAAATCATGCCAATTCTTCCTCAAGAGCAAAGAAAGGCCCTCGCTTCTTCCTATGAATGAAAGAAATCATGCCAATTCTTCCTCAAGAGCAAAGAAAGGCACTCGCTTCTTCCTATGAATGAAAGAAATCATGCCAATTCTTCCTCAAGAGCAAAGAAAGGCCCTCGCTTCTTCCTATGAATGAAAGAAATCATGCCAATTCTTCCTCAAGAGCAAAGAAAGGCCCTCGCTTCTTCCTATGAATGAAAGAAATCATGCCAATTCTTCCGCAAGAGCAAAGAAAGGCGCTAGCTTCTTCCTATGAATGAAAGAAATCATGCCAATTCTTCCTCAAAAGTAAAGAAAGGCGCTCGGTTCTTCCTATGAATGAAAGAAATCATGCCAATTCTTCCTCAAAAAGCAAAGAAAGACGCTCGCTTCTTCCTATGAATGAAAGAAATCATGCCAATTCTTCCTCAAAAGAAAAGAAAGGCGCTCGCTTCTTCCTATGAATGAAAGAAATCATGCCAATTCTTCCACAAAAGCAAAGAAAGGCGCTCGCTTCTTCCTATGAATGAAAGAAATCATGCCAATTCTTCCTCAAAAGCAAAGAAAGGCACTCGCTTCTTCCTATGAATGAAAGAAATCATGCCAATTCTTCCTCAAAAAGCAAAGAAAGGCGCTCGCTTCTTCCTATGAATGAAAGAAATCATGCCAATTCTTCCGCAAAAGCAAAGAAAGGCGCTCGGTTCTTCCTATGAATGAAAGAAATCATGCCAATTCTTCCTGAAAAGCAAAGAAAGGCCCTCGCTTCTTCCTATGAATAAAAGAAATCATGCCAATTCTTCCTCAAAAGCAAAGAAAGGCGCTCGCTTCTTCCTATGAATGAAAGAAATCATGCCAATTCTTCCTCAAAAGCAAAGAAAGGCGCTCGGTTCTTCCTATGAATGAGAGAAATCATGCAAATTCTTCCTCAAAAGCAAAGAAAGGCGCTCGGTTCTTCCTATGAATGAAAGAAATCATGCCAATTCTTCCTCAAAAGCAAAGAAAGGCACTCGGTTCTTCCTATGAATGAAAGAAATCATGCCAATTCTTCCTCAAAAGCAAAGAAAGAAATCATGCCAATTCTTCTGCAAGAGCAAAGAAAGGCACTCGCTTCTTCCTATGAATGAAAGAAATCATGCCAATTCTTCCTCAAGAGCAAAGAAAGGCACTCGCTGCTCCCTATGAATGAAAGAAAACATGCCAATTCTTCCTCAAGAGCAAAGAAAGGCCCTCGCTTCTTCCTATGAATGAAAGAAATCATGCCAATTCTTCCTCAAGAGCAAAGAAAGGCACTCGCTTCTTCCTATGAATGAAAGAAATCATGCCAATTCTTACTCAAAAAGCAAAGGAAGGCGCTCGCTTCTTCCTATGAATGAAAGAAATCATGCCAATTCTTCCTCAAAAGAAAAGAAAGGCGCTCGCTTCTTCCTATGAATGAAAGAAATCATGCCAATTCTTCCGCGAAAGCAAAGAAAGGCGCTCGGTTCTTCCTATGAATGAAAGAAATCATGCCAATTCTTCCTGAAAAGCAAAGAAAGGCCCTCGCTTCTTCCTATGAATGAAAGAAATCATGAATATTCTTCCTCAAAAGCAAAGAAAGGCGCTCGCTTCTTCCTATGAATGAAAGAAATCATGCCAATTCTTCCTCAAAAGCAAAGAAAGGCGCTCGGTTCTTCCTATGAATGAGAGAAATCATGCAAATTCTTCCTCAAAAGCAAAGAAAGGCACTCGGTTCTTCCTATGAATGAAAGAAATCATGCCAATTCTTCCTCAAAAGCAAAGAAAGGCACTCGGTTCTTCCTATGAATGAAAGAAATCATGCCAATTCTTCCTCAAAAGCAAAGAAAGAAATCATGCCAATTCTTCCGCAAGAGCAAAGAAAGGCACTCGCTTCTTCCTATGAATGAAAGAAATCATGCCAATTTTTCCTCAAGAGCAAAGAAAGGCACTCGCTGCTCCCTATGAATGAAAGAAAACATGCCAATTCTTCCTCAAGAGCAAAGAAAGGCCCTCGCTTCTTCCTATGAATGAAAGAAATCATGCCAATTCTTCCTCAAGAGCAAAGAAAGGCACTCGCTTCTTCCTATGAATAAGAAATCATGCCAATTCTTCCTCAAAAAGCAAAGAAAGGCGCTCGCTTCTTCCTATGAATGAAAGAAATCATGCCAATTCTTCCTCAAAAGAAAAGAAAGGCGCTCGCTTCTTCCTATGAATGAAAGAAATCATGCCAATTCTTCCGCAAAAGCAAAGAAAGGCGCTCGGTTCTTCCTATGAATGAAAGAAATCATGCCAATTCTTCCTGAAAAGCAAATAAAGGCCCTCGCTTCTTTCTATGAATAAAAGAAATCATGCCAATTCTTCCTCAAAAGCAAAGAAAGGCGCTCGCTTCTTCCTATGAATGAAAGAAATCATGCCAATTCTTCCTCAAAAGCAAAGAAAGGCGCTCGGTTCTTCCTATGAATGAGAGAAATCATGCAAATTCTTCCTCAAAAGCAAAGAAAGGCGCTCGGTTCTTCCTATGAATGAAAGAAATCATGCCAATTCTTCCTCAAAAGCAAAGAAAGGCACTCGGTTCTTCCTATGAATGAAAGAAATCATGCCAATTCTTCCTCAAAAGCAAAGAAAGAAATCATGCCAATTCTTCCGCAAAAGCAAAGAAAGGCACTCGCTTCTTCTTATGAATGAAAGAAATCATGCCAATTCTTCCTCAAGAGCAAAGAAAGGCACTCGCTACTCCCTATGAATGAAAGAAATCATGCAAATCATGCCAATTCTTCCTCAAGAGCAAAGAAAGGCCCTCGCTTCTTCCTATGAATGAAAGAAATCATGCCAATTCTTCCTCAAGAGCAAAGAAAGGCGCTCGCTTCTTCCTATGAATGAAAGAAATCATGCCAATTCTTCCTCAAAAGCAAAAGAAAGGCGCTCGGTTCTTCCTAAGAATGAAAGAAATCATGCCAATTCTTCCTCAAGAGCAAAGAAAGGCACTCGCTTCTTCCTATGAATGAAAGAAATCATGCCAATTCTTCCTCAAAAGCAAAGAAAGGCGCTCGGTTCTTCCTATGAATGAAAGAAATCATGCCAATTCTTCCTCAAAAGCAAAGAAAGGCGCTCGGTTCTTCCTATGAATGAAAGAAATCATGCCAATTCTTCCTCAAAAGCAAAGAAAGGCGCTCGGTTCTTCCTATGAATGAAAGAAATCATGCCAATTCTTCCTCAAAAGCAAAGAAAGGCGCTCGGTTCTTTCTATGAATGAAAGAAATCATGCCAATTCTTCCTCAAAAGCAAAGAAAGGCGCTCGGTTCTTCCTATGAATGAAAGAAATCATGCCAATTCTTCCTCAAAAGCAAAGAAAGAAATCATGCCAATTCTTCCGCAAAAGCAAAGAAAGGCACACGCTTCTTCCTATGAATGAAAGAAATCATGCCAATTCTTCCTCAAAAGCAAAGAAAGAAATCATGCCAATTCTTCCTTAAAAGCAAAGAAAGGCACTCGCTTCTTCCTATGAATGAAAGAAATCATGCCAATTCTTCCTGAAAAGCAAAGAAAGGCCCTCGCTTCTTCCTATGAATGAAAGAAATCATGCCAATTCTTCCTCAAGAGCAAAGAAAGGCACTCGCTTCTTCCTATGAATGAAAGAAATCATGCCAATTCTTCCTCAAGAGCAAAGAAAGGCACTCGCTTCTTCCTATGAATGAAAGAAATCATGCCAATTCTTCCTCAAGAGCAAAGAAAGGCACTCGCTTCTTCCTATGAATGAAAGAAATCATGCCAATTCTTCCTCAAGAGCAAAGAAAGGCACTCGCTTCTTCCTATTAATGAAAGAAATCATGCCAATGCTTCCTGAAGAGCAAAGAAAGGCACTCGCTTCTTCCTATGAATGAAAGATCATGCCAATTCTTCCTCAAGAGCAAAGAAAGGCCCTCGCTTCTTCCTATGAATGAAAGAAATCATGACAATTCTTCCTCAAGAGGAAAGAAAGGCCCTCGCTTCCTCCTATGAATGAAAGAAATCATGCCAATTCTTCCTCGAGAGCAAAGAAAGGCACTCACTTCTTCCTATGAATGAAAGAAATCATGCCAATTCTTCCGCAAGAGCAAAGAAAGGCGCTCGCTTCTTCCTATGAATGAAAGAAATCATGCCAATTCTTCCTCAAAAGCAAAGAAAGGCGCTCGGTTCTTCCTATGAATGAAAGAAATCATGCCAATTCTTCCTCAAAAGCAAAGAAAGGCGCTCACTTCTTCTTATGAATGAAAGAAATCATGCCAATTCTTCCTCAAAAGCAAAGAAAGGCGCTCGCTTCTTCCTATGAATGAAAGAAATCATGCCAATTCTTCCAAAAAAGCAAAGAAAGGCGCTCGGTTCTTCCTATGAATGAAAGAAATCATGCCAATTCTTCCTCAAAAGCAAAGAAAGGTGCTCCGTTCTTCCTATGAATGAAAGAAATCATGCCAATTCTTCCTCAAGAGCAAAGAAAGGCACTCGCTTCTTCCTATGAATGAAAGAAATCATGCCAATTCTTCCTCAAGAGCAAAGAAAGGCCCTCGCTTCTTCCTATGAATGAAAGAAATCATGCCAATGCTTCCTCAAGAGCAAAGAAAGGCACTCACTTCTTCCTATGAATGAAAGAAATCATGCCAATTCTTCCTCAAGAGCAAAGAAAGGCCCTCGCTTCTTCCTATGAATGAAAGAAATCATGCCAATGCTTCCTCAAGAGCAAAGAAAGGCACTCGCTTCTTCCTATGAATGAAAGAAATCATGCCAATTCTTCCTCAAGAGCAAAGAAAGGCCCTCGCTTCTTCCTATGAATGAAAGAAATCATGACAATTCTTCCTCAAGAGGAAAGAAAGGCCCTCGCTTCCTCCTATGAATGAAAGAAATCATGCCAATTCTTCCTCGAGAGCAAAGAAAGGCACTCACTTCTTCCTATGAATGAAAGAAATCATGCCAATTCTTCCGCAAGAGCAAAGAAAGGCGCTCGCTTCTTCCTATGAATGAAAGAAATCATGCCAATTCTTCCTCAAAAGCAAAGAAAGGCGCTCGGTTCTTCCTATGAATGAAAGAAATCATGCCAATTCTTCCTCAAAAGCAAAGAAAGGCGCTCACTTCTTCTTATGAATGAAAGAAATCATGCCAATTCTTCCTCAAAAGCAAAGAAAGGCGCTCGCTTCTTCCTATGAATGAAAGAAATCATGCCAATTCTTCCTAAAAAGCAAAGAAAGGCGCTCGGTTCTTCCTATGAATGAAAGAAATCATGCCAATTCTTCCTCAAAAGCAAAGAAACGTGCTCCGTTCTTCCTATGAATGAAAGAAATCATGCCAATTCTTCCTCAAGAGCAAAGAAAGGCACTCGCTTCTTCCTATGAATGAAAGAAATCATGCCAATTCTTCCTCAAGAGCAAAGAAAGGCCCTCGCTTCTTCCTATGAATGAAAGAAATCATGCCAATGCTTCCTCAAGAGCAAAGAAAGGCACTCGCTTCTTCCTATGAATGAAAGAAATCATGCCAATTCTTCCTCAAGAGAAAAGAAAGGCCCTCGCTTGTTCCTATGAATGAAAGAAATCATGACAATTCTTCCTCAATAGGAAAGACAGGCCCTCGCTTCCTCCTATGAATGAAAGAAATCATGCCAATTCTTCCTCGAGAGCAAAGAAGGCCCTCGCTTCTTCCTATGAATGAAAGAAATCGTGCCAATTCTTCCTCAAGAGCAAAGAAAGGCACTCGCTTCTTCCTATGAATGAAAGAAATCATGCCAATGCTTCCTCAAGAGAAAAGAAAGGCACTCGCTTCTTCCTGTGAATGAAAGAAATCATGCCAATTCTTCCTCAAAAGCAAAGAAAGGCGCTCGCTTCTTCCTATGAATGAAAGAAATCATGCCAATTCTTCCTCTAAAGCAAAGAAAGGCGCTCGGTTCTTCCTATGAATGAAAGAAATCATGCCAATTCTTCCTCAAAAGCAAAGAAAGGCGCTCACTTCTTCTTATGAATGAAAGAAATCATGCCAATTCTTCCTCAAAAGCAAAGAAAGGCGCTCGCTTCTTCCTATGAATGAAAGAAATCATGCCAATTCTTCCTAAAAAGCAAAGAAAGGCGCTCGGTTCTTCCTATGAATGAAAGAAATCATGCCAATTCTTCCTCAAAAGCAAAGAAAGGCACTCGCTTTTTCCTATGAATGAAAGAAATCATGCCAATTCTTCCTCAAGAGCAAAGAAAGGCACTCGCTTTTTCCTATGAATGAAAGAAATCATGCCAATTCTTCCTCAAGAGCAAAGAAAGGCACTCGCTTCTTCCCATGAATGAAAAAAATCATGCCAATTCTTCCTCAAGAGCAAAGAAAGGCACTCGCTTCTTCCTATGAATGAAAGAAATCATGCCAATGCTTCCTCAAGAGCAAAGAAAGGCACTCACTTCTTCCTATGAATGAAAGAAATCATGCCAATTCTTCCTCAAGAGCAAAGAAAGGCCCTCGCTTCTTCCTATGAATGAAAGAAATCATGCCAATGCTTCCTCAAGAGCAAAGAAAGGCACTCGCTTCTTCCTATGAATGAAAGAAATCATGCCAATTCTTCCTCAAGAGCAAAGAAAGGCCCTCGCTTCTTCCTATGAATGAAAGAAATCATGACAATTCTTCCTCAAGAGGAAAGAAAGGCCCTCGCTTCCTCCTATGAATGAAAGAAATCATGCCAATTCTTCCTCGAGAGCAAAGAAAGGCACTCACTTCTTCCTATGAATGAAAGAAATCATGCCAATTCTTCCGCAAGAGCAAAGAAAGGCGCTCGCTTCTTCCTATGAATGAAAGAAATCATGCCAATTCTTCCTCAAAAGCAAAGAAAGGCGCTCGGTTCTTCCTATGAATGAAAGAAATCATGCCAATTCTTCCTCAAAAGCAAAGAAAGGCGCTCACTTCTTCTTATGAATGAAAGAAATCATGCCAATTCTTCCTCAAAAGCAAAGAAAGGCGCTCGCTGCTTCCTATGAATGAAAGAAATCATGCCAATTCTTCCTAAAAAGCAAAGAAAGGCGCTCGGTTCTTCCTATGAATGAAAGAAATCATGCCAATTCTTCCTCAAAAGCAAAGAAAGGTGCTCCGTTCTTCCTATGAATGAAAGAAATCATGCCAATTCTTCCTCAAGAGCAAAGAAAGGCACTCGCTTCTTCCTATGAATGAAAGAAATCATGCCAATTCTTCCTCAAGAGCAAAGAAAGGCCCTCGCTTCTTCCTATGAATGAAAGAAATCATGCCAATGCTTCCTCAAGAGCAAAGAAAGGCACTCGCTTCTTCCTATGAATGAAAGAAATCATGCCAATTCTTCCTCAAGAGCAAAGAAAGGCCCTCGCTTCTTCCTATGAATGAAAGAAATCATGACAATTCTTCCTCAATAGGAAAGACAGGCCCTCGCTTCCTCCTATGAATGAAAGAAATCATGCCAATTCTTCCTCGAGAGCAAAGAAGGCCCTCGCTTCTTCCTATGAATGAAAGAAATCGTGCCAATTCTTCCTCAAGAGCAAAGAAAGGCACTCGCTTCTTCCTATGAATGAAAGAAATCATGCCAATGCTTCCTCAAGAGAAAAGAAAGGCACTCGCTTCTTCCTGTGAATGAAAGAAATCATGCCAATTCTTCCTCAAAAGCAAAGAAAGGCGCTCGCTTCTTCCTATGAATGAAAGAAATCATGCCAATTCTTCCTCTAAAGCAAAGAAAGGCGCTCGGTTCTTCCTATGAATGAAAGAAATCATGCCAATTCTTCCTCAAAAGCAAAGAAAGGCGCTCACTTCTTCTTATGAATGAAAGAAATCATGCCAATTTTTCCTCAAAAGCAAAGAAAGGCGCTCGCTTCTTCCTATGAATGAAAGAAATCATGCCAATTCTTCCTAAAAAGCAAAGAAAGGCGCTCGGTTCTTCCTATGAATGAAAGAAATCATGCCAATTCTTCCTCAAAAGCAAAGAAAGGCACTCGCTTTTTCCTATGAATGAAAGAAATCATGCCAATTCTTCCTCAAGAGCAAAGAAAGGCACTCGCTTTTTCCTATGAATGAAAGAAATCATGCCAATTCTTCCTCAAGAGCAAAGAAAGGCACTCGCTTCTTCCCATGAATGAAAAAAATCATGCCAATTCTTCCTCAAGAGCAAAGAAAGGCACTCGCTTCTTCCCATGAATGAAAGAAATCATGCCAATTCGTCCTCAAAAGCAAAGAAAGGCGCTCGGTTCTTCCTATGAATGAAAGAAATCATGCCAATTCTTCCTCAAAAGCAAAGAAAGGCGCTCGCTTCTTCCTATGAATGAAAGAAATCATGCCAATTCTTCCTCAAAAGCAAAGAAAGGCACTCGGTTCTTCCTATGAATGAAAGAAATCATGCCAATTCTTCCTCAAAAGCAAAGAAAGAAATCATGCCAATTCTTCCGCAAAAGCAAAGAAAGGCACTCGATTCTTCCTATGAATGAAAGAAATCATGCCAATTCTTCCTCAAGAGCAAAGAAAGGCACTCGCTGCTCCCTATGAATGAAAGAAATCATGCCAATTCTTCCTCAAGAGCAAAGAAAGGCCCTCGCTTCTTCCTATGAATGAAAGAAATCATGCCAATTCTTCCTCAAGAGCAAAGAAAGGCACTCGCTGCTCCCTATGAATGAAAGAAATCATGCCAATTCTTCCTCAAGAGCAAAGAAAGGCACTCGCTTCTTCCTATGAATGAAAGAAATCATGCCAATTCTTCCTCAAAAGCAAAGAAAGGCGCTCGGTTCTTCCTATGAATGAAAGAAATCATGCCAATTCTTCCTCAAAAGCAAAGAAAGGCGCTCGGTTCTTCCTATGAATGAGAGAAATCATGCAAATTCTTCCTCAAAAGCAAAGAAAGGCGCTCGGTTCTTCCTATGAATGAAAGAAATCATGCCAATTCTTCCTCAAAAGCAAAGAAAGGCACTCGGTTCTTCCTATGAATGAAAAAAATCATGCCAATTCTTCCTCAAAAGCAAAGAAAGAAATCATGCCAATTCTTCCGCAAAAGCAAAGAAAGGCACTCGCTTCTTCCTATGAATGAAAGAAATCATGCCAGTTCTTCCGCAAGAGCAAAGAAAGGCGCTAGCTTCTTCCTATGAATGAAAGAAATCATGCCAATTCTTCCTCAAAAGCAAAGAAAGGCGCTCGGTTCTTCCTATGAATGAAAGAAATCATGCCAATTCTTCCTCAAAAAGCAAAGAAAGGCGCTCGCTTCTTCCTATGAATGAAAGAAATCATGCCAATTCTTCCTCAAAAGAAAAGAAAGGCGCTCGCTTCTTCCTATGAATGAAAGAAATCATGCCAATTCTTCCGCAAAAGCAAAGAAAGGCGCTCGATTCTTCCTATGAATGAAAGAAATCATGCCAATTCTTCCTGAAAAGCAAAGAAAGGCCCTCGCTTCTTCCTATGAATAAAAGAAATCATGCCAATTCTTCCTCAAAAGCAAAGAAAGGCGCTCGCTTCTTCCTATGAATGAAAGAAATCATGCCAATTCTTCCTCAAAAGCAAAGAAAGGCGCTCGGTTCTTCCTATGAATGAGAGAAATCATGCAAATTCTTCCTCAAAAGCAAAGAAAGGCGCTCGGTTCTTCCTATGAATGAAAGAAATCATGCCAATTTTTCCTCAAAAGCAAAGAAAGGCACTCGGTTCTTCCTATGAATGAAAGAAATCATGCCAATTCTTCCTCAAAAGCAAAGAAAGAAATCATGCCAATTCTTCCGGAAGAGCAAAGAAAGGCACTCGCTTCTTCCTATGAATGAAAGAAATCATGCCAATTCTTCCTCAAGAGCAAAGAAAGGCACTCGCTGCTCCCTATGAATGAAAGAAAACATGCCAATTCTTCCTCAAGAGCAAAGAAAGGCCCTCGCTTCTTCCTATGAATGAAAGAAATCATGCCAATTCTTCCTCAAGAGCAAAGAAAGGCACTCGCTTCTTCCTATGAATGAAAGAAATCATGCCAATTCTTCCTCAAAAAGCAAAGAAAGGCGCTCGCTTCTTCCTATGAATGAAAGAAATCATGCCAATTCTTCCTCAAAAGAAAAGAAAGGCGCTCGCTTATTCCTATGAATGAAAGAAATCATGCCAATTCTTCCGCAAAAGCAAAGAAAGGCGCTCGGTTCTTCCTATGAATGAAAGAAATCATGCCAATTCTTCCTGAAAAGCAAAGAAAGGCCCTCGCTTCTTCCTATGAATAAAAGAAATCATGCCAATTCTTCCTCAAAAGCAAAGAAAGGCGCTCGCTTCTTCCTATGAATGAAAGAAATCATGCCAATTCGTCCTCAAAAGCAAAGAAAGGCGCTCGGTTCTTCCTATGAATGAAAGAAATCATGCCAATTCTTCCTCAAAAGCAAAGAAAGGCGCTCGGTTCTTCCTATGAATGAAAGAAATCATGCCAATTCTTCCTCAAAAGCAAAGAAAGGCACTCGGTTCTTCCTATGAATGAAAGAAATCATGCCAATTCTTCCTCAAAAGCAAAGAAAGAAATCATGCCAATTCTTCCGCAAAAGCAAAGAAAGGCACTCGCTTCTTCCTATGAATGAAAGAAATCATGCCAATTCTTCCTCAAGAGCAAAGAAAGGCACTCGCTGCTCCCTATGAATGAAAGAAATCATGCCAATTCTTCCTCAAGAGCAAAGAAAGGCCCTCGCTTCTTCCTATGAATGAAAGAAATCATGCCAATTCTTCCTCAAGAGCAAAGAAAGGCACTCGCTGCTCCCTATGAATGAAAGAAATCATGCCAATTCTTCCTCAAGAGCGAAGAAAGGCACTCGCTTCTTCCTATGAATGAAAGAAATCATGCCAATTCTTCCTCAAAAGCAAAGAAAGGCGCTCGGTTCTTCCTATGAATGAAAGAAATCATGCCAATTCTTCCTCAAAAAGCAAAGAAAGGCGCTCGCTTCTTCCTATGAATGAAAGAAATCATGCCAATTCTTCCTCAAAAGAAAAGAAAGGCGCTCGCTTCTTCCTATGAATGAAAGAAATCATGCCAATTCTTCCTCAAAAAGCAAAGAAAGGCGCTCGCTTCTTCCTATGAATGAAAGAAATCATGCCAATTCTTCCTCAAAAGAAAAGAAAGGCGCTCGCTTCTTCCTATGAATGAAAGAAATCATGCCAATTCTTCCGCAAAAGCAAAGAAAGGCGCTCGGTTCTTCCTATGAATGAAAGAAATCATGCCAATTCTTCCTGAAAAGCAAAGAAAGGCCCTCGCTTCTTCCTATGAATAAAAGAAATCATGCCAATTCTTCCTCAAAAGCAAAGAAAGGCGCTCGCTTCTTCCTATGAATGAAAGAAATCATGCCAATTCTTCCTCAAAAGCAAAGAAAGGCACTCGGTTCTTCCTATGAATGAAAGAAATCATGCCAATTCTTCCTCAAAAGCAAAGAAAGAAATCATGCCAATTCTTCTGCAAGAGCAAAGAAAGGCACTCGCTTCTTCCTATGAATGAAAGAAATCATGCCAATTCTTCCTCAAGAGCAAAGAAAGGCACTCGCTGCTCCCTATGAATGAAAGAAAACATGCCAATTCTTCCTCAAGAGCAAAGAAAGGCCCTCGCTTCTTCCTATGAATGAAAGAAATCATGCCAATTCTTCCTCAAGAGCAAAGAAAGGCACTCGCTTCTTCCTATGAATGAAAGAAATCATGCCAATTCTTCCTCAAAAAGCAAAGGAAGGCGCTCGCTTCTTCCTATGAATGAAAGAAATCATGCCAATTCTTCCTCAAAAGAAAAGAAAGGCGCTCGCTTCTTCCTATGAATGAAAGAAATCATGCCAATTCTTCCGCAAAAGCAAAGAAAGGCGCTCGGTTCTTCCTATGAATGAAAGAAATCATGCCAATTCTTCCTGAAAAGCAAAGAAAGGCCCTCGCTTCTTCCTATGAATAAAGAAAAAATCATGCCAATTCTTCCTCAAAAGCAAAGAAAGGCGCTCGCTTCTTCCTATGAATGAAAGAAATCATGCCAATTCTTCCTCAAAAGCAAAGAAAGGCGCTCGGTTCTTCCTATGAATGAGAGAAATCATGCAAATTCTTCCTCAAAAGCAAAGAAAGGCGCTCGGTTCTTCCTATGAATGAAAGAAATCATGCCAATTCTTCCTCAAAAGCAAAGAAAGGCACTCGGTTCTTCCTCTGAATGAAAGAAATCATGCCAATTCTTCCTCAAAAGCAAAGAAAGAAATCATGCCAATTCTTCCGCAAGAGCAAAGAAAGGCACTCGCTTCTTCCTATGAATGAAAGAAATCATGCCAATTCTTCCTCAAGAGCAAAGAAAGGCACTCGCTGCTCCCTATGAATGAAAGAAAACATGCCAATTCTTCCTCAAGAGCAAAGAAAGGCCCTCGCTTCTTCCTATGAATGAAAGAAATCATGCCAATTCTTCCTCAAGAGCAAAGAAAGGCACTCGCTTCTTCCTATGAATGAAAGAAATCATGCCAATTCTTCCTCAAAAGAAAAGAAAGGCGCTCGCTTCTTCCTATGAATGAAAGAAATCATGCCAATTCTTCCGCAAAAGCAAAGAAAGGCGCTCGGTTCTTCCTATGAATGAAAGAAATCATGCCAATTCTTCCTGAAAAGCAAAGAAAGGCCCTCGCTTCTTCCTATGAATAAAAGAAATCATGCCAATTCTTCCTCAAAAGCAAAGAAAGGCGCTCGCTTCTTCCTATGAATGAAAGAAATCATGCCAATTCTTCCTGAAAAGCAAAGAAAGGCGCTCGGTTCTTCCTATGAATGAGAGAAATCATGCAAATTCTTCCTCAAAAGCAAAGAAAGGCGCTCGGTTCTTCCTATGAATGAAAGAAATCATGCCAATTCTTCCTCAAAAGCAAAGAAAGGCACTCGGTTCTTCCTATGAATGAAAGAAATCATGCCAATTCTTCCTCAAAAGCAAAGAAAGAAATCATGCCAATTCTTCCGCAAAAGCAAAGAAAGGCACTCGCTTCTTCCTATGAATGAAAGAAATCATGCCAATTCTTCCTCAAGAGCAAAGAAAGGCACTCGCTGCTCCCTATGAATGAAAGAAATCATGCCAATTCTTCCTCAAGAGCAAAGAAGGGCCCTCGCTTCTTCCTATGAATGAAAGAAATCATGCCAATTCTTCCTCAAGAGCAAAGAAAGGCACTCGCTTCTTCCTATGAATGAAAGAAATCATGCCAATTCTTCCTCAAAAGCAAAGAAAGGCGCTCGCTTCTTCCCATGAATGAAAGAAATCATGCCAATTCTTACTCAAAAGCAAAGAAAGGTGCTGGGTTCTTCCTATGAATGAAAGAAATCATGCCAATTCTTCCTCAAAAGCAAAGAAAGGCACTTGGTTCTTCCTATGAATGAAAGAAATCATGCCAATTCTTCCTGAAAAGCAAAGAAAGGCCCTCGCTTCTTCCTATGAATAAAAGAAATCATGCCAATTCTTCCTCAAAAGCAAAGAAAGGCGCTCGCTTCTTCCTATGAATGAAAGAAATCATGCCAATTCTTCCTCAAAAGCAAAGAAAGGCGCTCGGTTCTTCCTATGAATGAAAGAAATCATGCCAATTCTTCCTCAAAAAGCAAAGAAAGGCGCTCGCTTCTTCCTATGAATGAAAGAAATCATGCCAATTCTTCCTCAAAAGAAAAGAAAGGCGCTCGCTTCTTCCTATGAATGAAAGAAATCATGCCAATTCTTCCTCAAAAAGCAAAGAAAGGCGCTCGCTTCTTCCTATGAATGAAAGAAATCATGCCAATTCTTCCTCAAAAGAAAAGAAAGGCGCTCGCTTCTTCCTATGAATGAAAGAAATCATGCCAATTCTTCCGCAAAAGCAAAGAAAGGCACTCGCTTCTTCCTATGAATGAAAGAAATCATGCCAATTCTTCCTTAAGAGCAAAGAAAGGCACTCGCTTCTTCCTATGAATGAAAGAAATCATGCCAATTCTTCCTCAAGAGCAAAGAAAGGCACTCGCTTCTTCCTATGAATGAAAGAAATCATGCCAATATTTCCTCAAGAGCAAAGAAAGGCACTCGCTTCTTCCTATGAATGAAAGAAATCATGCCAATTCTTCCTCAAGAGAAAAGAAAGGCATTCGAGAAGCTCAAGAAGTGCACATAAGCTATTACATAATAGGTGTGGGCCCTAATCTGCACATAGCCGACCCTATTATGAAGGATTACACCATTCATAGTAATAAAGTCACTCAACTGTGTCAATAACCTGAGAAAGCTGACTCAGAAAAACAGTATGCATAGGTGTCCCAATAATTTGTTTGAGGGTGTCTTATTACATAATATTGCAAAAAAAACCCAGAAAAAATGGAAAATCACAATTTTTCTTGTTGTGTTGAAAGAAGAGTTGTTACTCTAATGTTTTAACTTGTTGAATAAAGCTCTGTTTGAATATCAATGTTGTTATCTCAATTTTTCTCACGTTTTTCAAAGTGTCCCAATAATTATTGGCTACACTGTATCTCCCACACTGCGCTTGCAAAACAGTGGAAGTAGACCATATTCGGTCTTGTTGTGACTATCTCGTCTCAGTCGTAAGTCGTATACTGACTTATTGTGACTATCTTATCTTTCTCATCATGCATGTTTCCACGATAGTGGAGGCACAGTTAAGTCTGGTTGTGCCTGTCTCATCTCTCTCACCGTTTCTGCAAAAAAGTGGATGTACCAAACCTGATTCGTCCTGTTTTGGTCGCCTCATCTCTTTCACCATTTTGACTTGATGATGGATTTACCCGGCCTAATTCGGGCAATTTTTGACAGTCTCATCTTTCTTATGCTGTGATTGCAAGACGGTGGAGTTATACCCTTTTCGGTCTGGTAGTGACTGTGTCTCAACTCTTTGACCATGTTTGCAAGATGGTGTTGTTGGTAGGCCATATTCTGTCTGGTTGTGACTGTCTCATTTCTCACCATGTTTCCAGGACGATTGAGGTGAAGGCTTGATTCGTTCTAGTTTGGCTGTCTCAAATCTTTCACGGTGAGGTGGGTATAGGCCTTACTTGGTCTGGTTGCGACTCTTGTCTCTCACCGTGCAGGTGATGGAGGTGCCAGGCCCAATGTGGACTAGCAGTGAATTTTTCATGCCTTTCATTACATTGGCAGGATAATTTGGTCTGGTTGTGACTGTTTCATTTCTCTCACCGTGTTTGCAAGATGGACTGGTTGTGACTGTCTCAGTTTGTCTCATCTCTCTCACAATATTGGCAAGACGGTGTGGAGATGCCAGAGCAGATCTGATCTAGTTTTGGCTGTCTTCTCTCAACCACCTGTCACAGACATATTAAGAGGCATATTCTTGTGAGAAAGACACAGAAATACTCCCATGGCATCCTTGTGTTTTTAAGCCCATTCCACTCAAATAATGGTAAGTATTGGTTACAAGACAGAGAGGTGTCTGGGCAGACTTGCTCCAATTGTGACTATCCCGTAACGGCAAGACGGCTGAGGTACCAGCCCCAATTCACTCATACTGTGACTGTTTCACAGTTACCTCCTGTCCAGTGATTGATGAAATGGAGACAATGGTGTGTCCTTTGCCTATCTAAAGGGAGAAGTTGGGTGCTACTGTCTGACCACCAACCCGTCCTTGCTGAGAACAGTAGAATTTCTCTTTCATTTTGCTAGTCTCCCTGGTATTCCTTCACTGAAAGGAGCGTCACCTGGTTTTCCCTCCACTGTTCAGGGGAGTGATATCCTCGTCACTTCATACAAGAGAACGAGGATAAGCACATCCCTGTCAAGGATTTTTTGTGAAGTGCCCCCCATTAATTTCAATTTAAGAAATGGGCCAGAATATAACAGTCAATAACAAACAGAATTTACATCCATTTTGTACATTGATTTAATCTTTTAGTCATCATTGATCATATTTTGACAGAGATTTACAACAGAAGCATCCAATACCTCCGACTATATACACATATTTATAAATTACACAAATTATGGGGAGACTGTAGGCAGGAGCTGTTGCCAAATTGATGTTCTTCAGTTGACCAATATGCACAATTAGGGGACTGGGTCATGTTTGACTCGACAATAAATATAATACTACTACAAACATGACTGGTTTTGACTACTGTGAGATAGGAGAGACCCCTATTGTCAAATACGTGTAACTTAATCTGACCTGACTCATGCCTATACTTTCTCTTTAACAGGTCCTGGTTACCAACCTGGGCGAAAACTTTTAGGCGATGGAGCATGAGATAAAGATAGGCTGATATTCTTCATAAGATGATTCAAATATCAATTAGAATCAAGGTGGACAAAATGTTTGGCAGAAGGTCTATTGCTCCTGAATTCCGCAGAATTCTGACTCAATGATTTGACACACTCTCCTATGCCCCATTTATTTCACCTGACTTTGAACCTTTTTGTTTGGCACCCAGGTTTTGATAGAAGTATATATCATATCAGGACCTGCCATAATAAAAGCTACAACTGTACAGAAAGAAAGATCTGTGCAAAGGAGTCTACAGTGTTTGCACCAGAGGTGATGTTAGTTAGCATCATATACACCATGAAAATACTTTGGTTTTCTACAGCTTTTGTAGATAACACTGATATAAAATTCTCAAAACAGGTGCAATAACTTAATTTCAGAGGATTTTTGCTGAATGGCAGCATGATTTAGTCAGAATATCTGATTCTCAAACTCAAACAAATTTCTCCGCCCCATGGCGAGTCTCGCACTGAACTATAAAGCCTGTGCACATACAAACCCAATGGCTTCACCGTCTCCCATCGACTCAAAACTGACAATTTTGTCCCAACTGGCTTTTTTATTTGGCGGGTCACCAACGCCTTTATATCAAGCAGTAATTCACTAACTATACTAAATGTTTATTCACATATGGCAGCTTCAGATAACAGTAGAACAACATCATTGGAATTTTTGATTCTAAACTTCACATGGTAATTTCGATCTATCTATATATACAGACCTCATTGATACGGTGTTTTCCCAAAGACCCTGAAGCGCAAATGCCAACTCCATTGTTCATCGTCATTGGCTGAGGTCATCCTAAACAGCGTCAACTAGCGTTCACCAGAGTCCACCAGCACTCAATAAGGTTTGAAGTCAACAAAATAAAATTTAATTGCATAAAAGAAATAAGCAGGCCATTTTATACATTTCCTGACATTTGCGAGGAAGATATGGGACCAGGTGTCTAGAATTACAAACGTTTTAATATTCTGGTGACTTTTAACCTTACTGGATGCTGATGTATGCTGTTTAGGGTGACCTCATCGGTCAAAGAAATCCCGCTCTCGCCTTTAAACATGTCGAGATAATTTGGCTGTGGTATGATCTGGTCCACCTTAATATTGGTTAAGCTTTTCATTCTCTACTAAAAAATAGATCTGCGTATATATATATGTTGTATAGCAATGACTGGAATACACTGTACATGAATATGATTGGCTGAATTTGATAAAATATTGATCAGTTTGGCTTCACTTAAAAGCAATCTAATAGTTTAAAAAGCTTCTTGTAAACACACAGAGAAGCTCAAGACAGGGCCCCAATTCAAGTAAATGAGTAGGCCTATGGCTACTTGATTAGAGGAACAGTGTAGGCTTTATACAAGGTCTCTAGTTTCCTCCTACCTTACATTAAAAATTGCCTAATGTTGTTTACAGAACTCATAAGGTACTAGTTGACGCTCCAACCTTTTGGTTTCAATGTTTTTTCCGCCTTTTCTGGTATGGTGGTTGACTGATTCAGGAATGGAATGAAATTAAGATTGTGAATGATACAATACTCCTAGAAACAGACCTGTGAAGATGACATTCTGCAACCACATTTTATGTCACTGGCAAAAAGCTCAGGCGGCTAACAGCAAGCGGCCACTCAACACGGTCAGGTTTACAGAAGTACAAATCTTCTTCACAAGTCCGCTTTTAACGGAAGTTTGAAAAGTGATTTTGGCAATGTCATTCTGGTGCACCAAACTGCCCGTTTCACTACTTGGCCGAATATCGCTGGAGAAGTTGCGTGTTACAGTTGTCACAGACGCGTACGGGCTTGGAGGAGGAAGGAAGAGGCATCTTGTTGTCCGAACACTCGTTGCAGTAGATATCGCCACAGTTTCGGCAGTGATGCTGAAATAGTGAAATGGTACAAGAAGTAGTCTTGAGAGAGATTCCCTGGTCACAACTAATCACTATAGCAACAAAATGACAGTGGATACTCGGCCAGCATTAACAGCTAAATGCACAATAAGCAGCAGAAGTGAAAGTTATCAGAATATTGAAAGAAAAGCTCACCTTTCTCCTGGCGACAGAGAATGGTTTCTGACATTGTTTACAATTGGCAACCTCTCTGTCATCAGCCCAAGAGGCTTCTTTGATCGCTTGTTGAGCTTCCATGAGGTCTTCCATCTTCAATTTGGAACTGAAACACAAGAAGAAAAACTTTAAATGTCATGTGTTAAAGTTATTGAAATGATAAAAGAGACCATGGGACCAATGCAACAGCAATGAACTTTTCAATGGAATTCGTATCTCAACTTCTTCAAACGAGTATGATCGTCATGGATAAATGTTGTTTTCAGCAATTTTAAATAACTGTTTGTTTGTTGCAAGGTTCTCAAGGTTGATGGGTGGTAATTTTCTGATTACCAGCAATGCAAACATCCAAAAATATTTCTAACAAAACACATAAGCTTTGATGGTCTGATGTGATATGCAACTTGATAGAAGGAAGGATGATGCCTAGACAAGGATGGCTGGGAACACCATGGAGGATAACCATGTTGTAATCCTCGCAGAGGACAGCAGATTACTCAATGTTGGAGAGAAGAGGGCCTGTGCATCATCCAGTGCCGCTACTCTTTTGATGATACTATAAAAAAACAAACATAAACAAACAAACGATATAACTTACTCGCTGAGATGTGATCCTAACTCGGCCAGTGCTTTCTCTTGGTCATCACATGTCTTTTGCAGGAATTGATGCGATCCCTTTAATTGTTCATAATCCTGAAATAGATATTAAAACACATATATAGTTTGGGAGTTCAAGCACACGTGACTAGTTTAAGATTCCAGAAGAGAAAGCCTTGTCCAACAATAGGTACTTAGTTGTTAGTAATGAAAGCACATGAATGAGCAGTTCATATGTTGTGTAGATATCATGAAAAGGAACTTTAAGCTCTAAAGGTGACATTACTCACTTTACTAGTATTTCTTAACTTGTTTATTTCTGCGCTTAGCTGAGCAACAATTTCCTTTTCCTGTTCCAAGTTACTCTGTAACGCTGCCCGCCACTCTCTTTCGATTTTTAGATCAGTTTCGACTGCCGAACTGCAAGTAAAAAGAGACAGTAGAGAGGTTAGAAAAGTAAGCTTCAATTTATGACTCCACCCAAACATATGCGTGGTTTGACAGCACAGCTCGTGGTAACAGTGCCAGCAAATGACATCACAACGATGCACTGGATCTCATGTGACTAATTGGTTTGGCTCGTTTGTTGTTTTTGTGAAACACTAACCATCCTTCTTTTTCAACATACGAGCAATTTCTTTCTTTTCCTTCACCACACAATATCTTCTTTTCCTTTCACCATTCTTTTCTTTCGCCAAACAATTCCTTTCTTTCACCATACAAATAATTTCTTACTCCAACAACTGACCAGTCGTTCTTTTAGAAATCCACCAGTCATTGCCCCGACCACTCAAGAACCAAGAATACTTTCCCCATGAATATTTCAGTAGTTGATAATCTAGTAACTTCCAGGAGGATGTATCCTCATTTACCTAGTCTTCCTCAGGGTATTTTAGGCTTATCTAAAATTGAGAGTGAGTAGCCTACAGGGACTAACAGATGCCAAAAGGCTAAATGTTATCCAGCGTACAAACTTGACCAAGTTCAAGCATTGTCTGTTGAAGAAGTAAGATAGATGTTATAAGAAAACTCTAGTATAACTGATCATTGTCACTATATTCTGTACATGTATAATGTATTTTGCATTACTTCAATTTTTTTCTCTCCTCAAATGGCAGTTCTGAATCTGGATAGATACTGACAGTGCAGTAAAATGAAGTTTTCACAGACACTATGCTCACCCATAAGACAACATATACAGGGTGGCCCAGAATTATTTTCCCTCACACAATGGATACACAATAGAATTCTATTGTGCACGGGAAAATTATTCTAGGTCACCCTGTAGAGTGCAGAGAATAGATGAAGATTTCCAGCTATGGCATCTAGGGTGTTCCTTAAATTCTACCTCGAGTGTAAGATGGAAAATAGCAGATTTATGCTCCAAAGGTTTAAAGTGATTTTATCATTATCAACAAGTATTGATCGTGGGCAAAAGATAAAAAAATTGGTCTGGCAACATAATAAGCACATATTGTACCGGTAATTACAATGAGATCATGGGATCTGTATGATTACCAAGAATTGAAGCCCCAGACAAATGCCTAAATCTACCATGCTCAATTAGTGGCTAACTTCCTTACCGTCTAATATCTTTTTCAGCCAAATTCTGACCAAGTTTTCGGGCGGTTTCTTCGGCTGCCGTTTTTTCTATATTACACTGTTTAAGTCTACACGGGCAACATGCAAAAAAGAAAGGCAACAATATAACGAAAGCCTGACAAAAGCTAACAACAACAGTGAGAATGAAACGGCCAGGGGCCATTGTGCTCACCGTATAGATATTTGGTGCTTTGTAATTCATCCAGATTAAGACACATTGTACATGTATAGTATATAGGTCAAACCAAAGTCGGTATGACATGTGATGTATCGTTGCTTGGAGTAAGTACCATAAGAATATCATCAAAAACAAGTCAATAATAAACGAGATATTGCACTTTTTACCTATTTTAGTTTTGGCCTCCTGGTGGCTGAGTTGAGTACCAGATCAGATCGAAATTCGGTGTCCGAGGTTACATGACGTAGGGAGTCATGTGTATCAAATTTCAAGTTCAAAGCTTTAATGGTTAAGAAACGTGCCATAGTTACAATCAAACGACAAATTTACGCCATTTGACCTCTGTGACCTTGAAAAGCAGGTCAGATCAAAAACTCATATGATATGTGATGTATCCTTGCTAGGAGAACCTACCATAAAAATGTTATTGAAAACGAATCACTAAAAATAAGCAAGATATTGCACTTCTTACTTTTTCCATTATGGCCCCCTGGTGGCCGAATAAAGAATCAGATCAAGCCAAAATTTGGCATCAGAGGTTATCTGATGTAGGGGGTTATATGCACCAAGTTTCAAGTTCATAGCTTTACTGGTTAAGAAACGTGCCATAGTTTACACTCTAACGGCCAATTTACGCCATATGACCTCTGTGACCTTGAAAAGTAGGTCAAATTGAAAACCCGTAAGATATGTGATGTATTCTTCCTAAGGGTACCTACCATAAAAATTTTATCGAAAACAAGTCACTTATAAGCGAGATATCACACTTTTTAGATTTCCACTTTTGGCCCCCTGGTGGCAAAGTTGAGAATCAGATCAAACTGAAATTCAGCACCAGAGGCTATGTGATATAGGGGGTTATATGTACCAAGTTTCAAGTTCATAGCTTTAGTGGTTAAGAAACGTGCCATAGTTTACACTCTAACGGCCAATTTACGCCATATGACCTCTGTGACCTTGAAAAGTAGGTCAAATTAAAAACCCGTATGATATAAGATGTATATTTGCTATGAGTACCTACAACAAAAGTTTCATCGAAAACAAGTCACTAATAAGCGAGATATCACACTTTTTAGATATCCACATTTGGCCCCCTGGTGGCCAAGTAGAGAATCAGATCGGACAGAAATTTAGTGTCACGGGTCATCTGACCTAGGGGGTCATGTGTACAAAGTTTTAAGTTCATAGGCCTAGCAGTTAAGAAACGTGCCACTGTTTTTGAACTAGGATACGACGGACGACGACGACGACGACGACGACGACGACGACGACGACGACGACGGACGACGACGGACGACGGACACTGCGGTATTGTATAGACTCCCCTACGGTGAGCCAAAAAGGCAGTGATCTCCCCAAGGTTAGAATTCTACAAATTTATCATAAAAGACTGCTGATTTCTTTCTCGTTTAGTGCTCCCAAGTTCAGTCTGTGCAAAAACCAATCAACTCTGCCTTTAACAGATGAGTGTGGTTCAAAGAAGTTGAGTACTGTAATGATGTTACCCCAAACAGCCAGCAAACACTGAAGGGTTAAATCAGGGACTATAGGCAGGAGCTAGGGTGACCAATTGATGGGCCAGGTATGACAGAGGAATAAAAGATCAGTTATACAAGCGTGAGTAGTTCTGATATACTACGAGACAGTAATAATCTTGCCCGCCTGGCTCATGCCATTAGTCTCTTAAAAGAACATCAGTGACATAATTAACAAAATGGTGCAGAATTCAAACAAACTTCAGCTACACTTAACACATCACAATCCACTGAAACGGCAATGAGATCGTTAGATAGAGCAGTAGCAGTAAGAAGCCAAGGTCGTTGATGCAACATGTACTTTATTGATGCGGGACATGCCGTTTTTGTTCAAGGCCGAAGACATCGATCACAGTGTCGAAAATTGTATTTTCAGGCCCAATAAACCGCCAATCAAGTGACAACTGTGAGCAGTGTCATCCCCCTTGAATGAAAACAGCAAGCCCGTATTAGGCAGATGAACCAGAAATAACCACACGGGCAACATGCAACCGGCTTTATGATTTTCAATATATTGGGTGTTGGTTTCTGTGATGCAGAATGGCAATAATGTTCTAAGTACTGTGGTATAGTATTGAAGTGGATAAGAGGGCAAGGGGGAGATGATGCTAACGGCTTCGTCCTTCTTGCCTCACAAATGTAATTCAAAAAATATATTTCTGTGGGATTTAACAAGGCTACAGAACACATGAATATATCAATACATGTTTACATAAATGCCTCCAGAGTCTAAGCATTCATTGACGTTCATTGGGATGTTCTACTAGCACGTCCAACAAATTTGGGCCAAAGAAAATCTGACACGCCTAAAAGTTTGCCAGTCTACAAAGAGGTGTCCAAACACACACTATCAGGTGGAGAGAAAAAAAACATCACATGAATACTGGACAACAACCTTGACTTTTTTCCAACCTTTTTCTAGCCCACAAATGCTTGACCGTGCATTCTCCAAAGAGCAAACGTCACAGACTTCAAACAGCAGACCGTACCAATGCAGCACTGCATGCCAATGTGGTGATGGCCACGAAGATTGTCTCACACCAATACACTTTTGATGAGTACGACGATTGGTCAAAGACCAGCCTCACCTAGAGAGCGAGGAAAAAACAGGTTTTCCAAATTTGTATCATGGAGATCATGCTTGTCATGAATGATTGTGAAAAAGGCTGGATTAGCAAGAAGATGTGGTTGCTGTTGTGATGGCATTTCTCACTGTGATTGCCTTTGATGGGAATCAGGCAAGTTTAACGGCAGTTTGCAAGTTATGCTGTGGGTTTGACTCCCTGGTAGAACCACAAACTGATCCTTGAGAAAGACAAAATCCCTCTCAACCCAGGAGTGGGTATGCCTGAGGCTCAAGTGAGTGTGGCAGGAGCGAGAAGGGACACAGGAGAGCCAGGGAAACTGCTTGGGACATCAGACTATAAATCTTGACAATATGCTAGCATGAGGACTGACAGCGCTAAAACTCTGAGAGTTTAATAACCCATTAGTCAGTTGCTATTATCAGCTAAGTGGTCATGCCCTCATAGACAAATGGATTCTGTATCAAGCCATCAGTGTTCAAAATCTCTTCCATCTACGGCAAGTGTCAGGGCGTCCCACAAAAAAGAGGAGACATGCTTTTAGTACCAAAATCTTTTGACAGAATCAGCCTGAAAAAACTACAGTGTACATGACTCTTGTAAATATTTATCACAACTGATCATTCACTCAAACAGCACATTTTTTTAGTTCAACATTTTTTTATGCTACATCATTCTCAGAAACACCAGGCAGATAACCGGAAGGGAAGACCCGAGAAGACTGTAGTATTGTCATTATTTGATATTTGATATATCATTATTGAATAAACTAATTCATAATTTTTAAGTGTTTCCTTTATCTCTTAGCTGGGAATGCCAACATGACCTAGTTTCTCAAAGTACTCGACATGGCCAGCTGCAGGCTTACTAGCCTCTCGTCATTGGCGGCATTCCAGACTTAATTGTGTCAGAACTGAAGGTGTACATGTCATAACTGAACCTTTCCAGGCTTAAGTGTGTATAATGGAAGGTGTGTCATAACTGAACTATTGTGGGCTTAAGTGTGTCTTAACTGAAGGTGTACATAACATAACTGAACCATTCCAGGCTTAAGTGTGCATAACGGAAGGTGTGTCATAACTGAACTAATCTGGGCTTAAATGTGTCATAACTGAAATCTTCTGGGCTTAAGTGCATCATAACTGAAGGACGAGACTCCAAACACAACAAACAACTGTGAGTGACTAATACCACAAGACTTTGGGAAACAAAACTCGAGCTAATGTTTTTCATGCCCTCTATAAAGTTGTGAAGAATAACAGAAAGGAATGAGACGTAATCATGGGTGTTGCCAGGATTTCCAATGGGAGGGGTTGTTTTCCAAAAAATACAAGGGCACGCTCAAATCTGATATTGTATTTCAGCTTAAGGGCTTTTCAAGGCAAATTTCAACAAGGGGCGTCATTTGAATCTCGTTCCTCTCCCCTGGCGACACCTATGGTAATGTTCGAAGGATGTCGAAGACGCTGGAACTCAACCCTTACCTTCTTCAAGAAGAAGTATAGGAAGCAGGAAGAGAAGAAGCAATATTGAATTGAAATGTGTCTTAGTGTCTGGTTCTGGTTCTTGTAATGAAAAAAGCTGCAAGCAACCAAGTACAAAACGGCATGCACATATCTGGTTTCTTGTTTTAGAACAATTTTACTGAGGATGTCTAGCTTACAGAAGTGTGTGCCAAGAGAGGTAGTTCTCTGTATCTTTGAAAAGGTTTTTTGCTTGTTTTGGTGAGAAATGTTCATGTAAATTCTGCATCACAGAAAACAACATCAATACTTTCAAAAATTAATTTGCATAGAAAACGTCTTTTTGGTACAGCATTAAAGTCATCCACAACTATTTTTCTATATTCTGATATTTATGTTTTTGATGAAACACTGCGTCTGGAAGAAACTTATATGAAGAGAATATTCATTTATTCTGATATGTTGACATACACTGAATTGTATGTTCAGGGGACAAATAATTTCCGTCACGATGACTTTTCACACACTGAACTCACCGAGCTTCTAAATCCTTCATCATCGCAGACATTTGGTTGACCTTTTCTTCCAACTTTGCAACAAGTTGTGTCTTATGCTGTAGGGAGCTCTCACTGGCCTGAAAGATAGTGAAGAGACGAGTGGCATTAGTGATGCAATTATAAAGACATCACCATGCAGAGTCAATGGGGGGTTACAGGTCTTCATCTTCTTCTGCATTTGCCCTGTGTAAGGTGTGTTTCAGAGTCTTCTTAGAGTCTTCATTGGTCTGAAAACAAAATATGTGCTTTTCGAAATACGGAACTGCAGACAAAATATTGCTGTGTGTGACAAAAAGATCTCTGGTCTGCTGTAAAACAAGTAGTCGATGGGTCTGATTTGGCAGGTCAATTCGGGCAATCACTGATGATTCTTGTCGTGGGCACCTGCAAAACCACCGCCTACCGGGTGATAGTAATAACAATGTCTTGAGTATGACGGGAAGCCAAGACCTTGGAAGACTGCACCAAGCATACTGCTACAGGAGACTTCGTGATGTTGAATGACTTCTGTTCAATACAAATTTCACTGCTGTTGAAAACACTTCAACTTGACTAACGGCAAGATTACCCAACCCATCCTCTCACACCATGCACACTTGTCAAGCCTGACATCAATAGCACCGCCGATCGGCTGACGTGAATCGCTGTCGATGCATCTTGGAAGTTGTTGCCAATTATAGCACCTGCTTACTTTTAATTTAGGCAATTAATGCTCTTTAAAGCACAGTTATTTAGCGCTCACTATCTGTCTCAATTATTCATTTAATTGCAAATGAAAAAAAAATCCTCCTGAGTAAAGATGTTTTATTTGCAATAATATGCAGCATGTAGGACATTCAAATCCACCACTATATTTACCATTGCTAATCAACATGGAGGCCAAGGTCAGCCTTGAAACTGCCGGTGTTGCAAACTCTGGATCCCCCCAAAAAAGACCTAACTTGGGGGGGGGGGCATTGACTGACAATGACTAACAAAAAGCCCTTGTTTCTGGCAAAATATTCAAACAGATTATCTACAACCTGAAGGGGTTAAGTCTGCACTTCAAAGGTTCAGTGCTAAAGAGATCTCATCCAATCACTTTCCTATAACAGAACTACCAAACGGCGGCAGCAACCCTGGCAATAGATTCCACAATTTCCATGCTCCCGCTTTATCATCAGGAGAGATTGTGTTGCGTTAAACTGAACGTCGCTTCAATTAATGATCCCTTTTCTATACACCTTTTTCTTGATTGCTTCCGCATCATTTTAATGCAAATGGACTTCAAACAAGTTCTTTCCAAATTAAGATTTAGATTTCATGTCTGTTTAGCACCAACTCATTGCATGAAAGGAACACGCCTATTTTTCATTCCCAAATAATTTTTCTTGGAGACATCCATGAGCCACGATAAAATCACATCTAGCACCTTAACCAACGTATCTCTCCAGAAGAATGAGTTCACGTCCACTGAGAGAGAAGTTCTGTACGTAAAATGTATCAACCGATGGTCACCACCTGTTTCAAGACAGTGAATAGTCCACAATTTGATGTTGCGAAAACCTTCATGATTTCATCGACTTCTCTCTTTGTGCGGGGGACGTTAAACACAAGCCAACCTTCCCTTTCTTTGATCTGTAACGGTTTGAGACCATACAGATTAGGCCGACAGCCATGGTGTTTCCCAAAAGTCCCTTAAAGTATTCCCCAGAGAAAAAATCCACCCCCAAAAACTTTGACTTCACTGGCATGATCAGTCAACTCCCATGAGTTTGTTCAAGTCTGTCTTTTCCATCGGCTCCAAATCCTTAGTAATTTGTCACTTAGTTCCCTAGTTGTCACAGTCAGGTCTTCTGTGGAGCATTAGCCTAATTTAGCCAAGGATTAATCAGCTCTTTCTCAATATTACATGCTCCAGCTAAATTGTTCTCAAGTAACGTTCTATGCCGCATGGATCAACACTAAAATCTCTATACAGTAGACCCTCTCATTAAGGACACCTTCGGGACTGACTAGTGCTGTCCTTAATAGAGGTGTCCAGATTAGAGAGGTCAAATTGAATGGAAACAAAAAATTTGGGACCAAAACTAGTGTCCTTAATAGTGAGATGTCCGCTAAGGGAGGTTCCACTGTAATTTACAAGTTATGATGGTCATTTTATTTCTTGCTGTTTCGTGAAATTTTACTTCCGACTGCTGATTACGTCATAGAGGGTGCACTGTTGATAAAGACAAATCAAGTCCAGCTAATCTGGGAATGAGATCACAAGGAAAGTCCCTGACTGAAGGACTGGGGACACAACAAACACGGGGGACTTGAGTTTGGGGACACAGGAAACGGTTGGATCAAATAAGTCAGCAATTCTATCTTGGTGATGGTCAGCTCTTTGCACCCCCAAGGCTAATTTGATTAGCCCTTATGGGGATAACCCATATGAATACAAATTATCAGAAATCCCAGACTGGGGGAACCACATGACCTTTCATCAGTTTCTTTCCATGTTATTTCAAGTTGCTACAATGGCAATTAAAGGAGTGGCCTTTCTCTTCACACTCTGTAACACACTCTGAAACCTGCTGGTTCCTCTGATGTTGGTTTAATCATTTTGATGAAGAACGCTCAGATGAAGTGATCAATAACAGAGCAATTCAACGGAAAAGACTGTTTCATCTTCAGGGAATGCAGGTGGTTTAAAGGTGCAAAGGGCTACGCACTTCTGGTCTTTGAATTGGCAATGACGTGTAAATGAAAATACCCAGTGAAATTCATCGCTGTTTAGAGACATAACTACAGTGAAACCTCTCTCAGTAGGACACCCTCTCTGTTAAATGAAGATGGAGAATACCTACTGCAATATGAATTGAAACATTGGGCTCCTGTACCCGCTGATCAAAAACGCCTTAACCGAGTTGCAGGAACACCTTAAACCTTATTAATCATGAACCTACCTCAAGGAGGCAGAGAGAGGTTTACAACAAGCAATCCATTGGAGGGGTTCAGAAACTGCGTAAGATTTGTCACATGCAGCCCTCTGTCAAGGCTTTTAAGGTGAGAATACAGCAGCTTGGCTTTAAGATCCTCTGTTGTCGTGGCTGATCACTGAGGTTTAATATCTTAAATCTTAAACGCATTCTATGAAAATTTCTCCAAAAGATCACAGAAATGGAAAATCCTGCAAGATGTTAGCAAGCATGGTGATGATTTGATTTGTGACTGTGGGAATGCAAATATATGACACCTGCAGTATTTTGAAATTACTCCATTTCCACCAATCTAAGACCGCTTTATCAATGACTACTAAATTGACCCAAAGGCTAAGCCGGAACATCAAATCATGACCATTGGACAACTAAGTAGACTAGGTAGGCTGGAGGTGTTGGGCGAATGGGGATGTGCAATACCGGATTTCTCTAGCCAACCGATTATCTATCCAAATTGAACGATGTAAGTAGATTTGAATGACAATGTCAGATGAAATGAAGGCAGCAGAGAGTGAAGAACTATGCCGCCCCCCCCCCCCCCCATCAGATCCAACATTTTACTAATATCAGATTCACCATTGACAAAACTTTAATGAATGCTCAATTCATAGATAACTTGATGAGGAAACCAAGCTCTGCCACGGAAGGGGGGTTGATCAATCATCGGAACAGCAAAATGTGGTAACTGAAGTGATGCCAAGATCTCTGTATTGGAATTACATACACAAGGAGTAGGCGGGGCCTTACCGCGAGCACATAACAAGTTAGCGCTAATTGAATATGCAAGTTATGTTAATTAGACAGGGAAGAATTAGTCTCCTATATCTTGAAGGTCACACGGAAATACTTTCACTTGGTCTGGGCTGACAGCAAAGGATAACGTTCTTACAAAGGGAATCATCAAATTCTGATTACATCTAATTCTAGGATAGTGAGCGCCGAACGCAAAATAAACATGGTGAGTCCATTTTTTCTGTCGTATTTTGAACCTTTCAGAGCTATTGTCATTTGTAATGACAAGAAAACTTATAGCAACTTTGTGATTGATTGACACACGAACAAGATGAACATCTATCAAAAGTGGATTCTGAAGAATCTTTCTGATGTCACTTTACAGAAACCTTTTGGAAAGATTTGCAGAAAGTTTTTAAAGATGTTATCCTACAAATAGAACAAGTCTTCTTGCCTGAAGCCAATTTCCTCATTGGTTCAAAAATGAGATAGTCATACAGATTTCGAAGCTCTCACAGAAAAGTCTTTTAGAAACTTTAAAGAAATCTTTTGAAAAGTTCTGTGCTTGACCCCCTAACGCCTGCCTGAATATTCCCTTATCAAATAATTACGACAACCATACTGATGCAACATGTCATGGGAAATAACATGAGCAGACCACAGGGTGAAGTTTAGAATTGGTTCATTTTCTCCACTCGATCACCCCTGATTCCTCATCATGATCATCGTTACAATCGTAATGGAACGGCCATACAGCATTTAGTATTTATCTAGGGAACCCCATGTCATCAGTCAAGGCGAAACCACATATCTAACTGAGATAATTTCCCTAGACAGATGGCACAGGCCACCACAAATCCTTATCTGGATGAAACAAATTTGATAAAATTGATAAAATTTTATTTGATTAAAACGCAACTGTAATGGCAGCTTTTTTTTATTAGATTGTTCCTTCTTACCGACCTGTGTCTGGTCCAATGCTCTCACAATATTAATTGCCTCTTCAGGTTTTATGCCTTTGGTCATTCTGAACTTCCAGAGGTATCTCTTTGTAATTTACTCTCCACATATGAGGGGCAACAAAGTCAGAGACAACAAGGTGGTGTCAAAAACCCAGGTCTTTTGTATTCGTACACCCATTCACCTTGTTATCTTTTAGCCTATATTGGAGACATGGGTTTTTTCTCATCTATTAGCCTAATTCGGGGAGCTGTTGTTGAAATTATTCAGAATTTCAGCCAACAGAATCTGAAATGTATCCGATATTGCTACATGCATCTCCACCAAAAAATGACATATTTTTGGGTTAAGGGCAGTCATTGGAACGATTTTGAAGCAGAATTGACCATTTTGAGGTGGCAGGAAATGCTTCATGCGGGTCCGTTTGGGGACATGTGGCACCCTCTTACACTATTTAACAGTGTGAGAACCATGCAATTGAACAACCGCTCACCTGATGGTCAAGATGACCTTTGGTATCAAGGAGCAGGAGCAGATACAATACCCCATTGACTCATTTTTGAGCTCGATCATTGGGAAAATGAAGCAATGACCACGCCAGGGTTAGAAGGCAAGACCCTATAGGATAGAGACAGATGCTGAAACATGTTAACAAGTAGGCCATTGCGCTCAGGGACTCTGTTGGTCATGTTAGTTCATTCGTATCACGACAATCCGCTCCCAAGTGAATGACAGATGTATTTCTTCTCAGTCTCATAACAGCTAACCTGGTCATTATCTGTGTGATCAGTTGACCACACCTCGCCTTCGCAGAAGAGAGATTTGCAAGGAATATTTTCTCATTCCTAATTTGAGTAGGAGGCTGCATATTTCTAAACTTTTTGATACGATAAACACATATATATATATATGTAATCTATCTTACTTAATTGGGCAATATTTTTCATACCAAAGTTTCAATTAGAACTTCATATTCAATAGACAAAATTTATGATGCACCTTAGTTAGAAAACAATCGTTAATTCCCTGGTACAAAGTTTAAAATGGAAACATCAAAACGAACCTATGAAAAATATATAAGCTCTTTTTGGTAATTTTACAATGCCATTAAAGAGTTTCCAAAACATTGGAGATTAATATTTAATCTTAGCCCCAAGGTAAACATTTAATATACCTTGACCTGAAGCATACTGTTCAAATAAGACTGGAACTCTAAGCCTATCAGTGTTACCGAATATTCAATGCGGAGTAATTTTTTTGATCAATTAACACTTTTAATTTTTTGCAAGAGATAATGAACTTCCAAAGGTTATGCTAAAATATTGGGAGAAAAAAATAAAATGGGACGCAAATAGGAATTTGACAAAATTCTAACAAAGCATGAACGGGAGTTGATTAAATTTTGACGAAATGTGTTCTTCTCAAAAAGAAATGTTCTTTAGGCACACCTAAAACAGGTTATACTTTATAATTCTACATTGTTCTAGATATCCATAACAGACCTACATGTATTCATAGTCCTCCTAGACAAACCATTTTTGAGTAACTGGGAAATAATTGGCATCAACTTGCTTGCCTATTTTCTCCCTTTAATTGCCCGATATTCATTACAGTATCACAATATTAACAACTTGCTTGTCTATATTCTACTTTGCCCACTTTATTTTCATTGTAACATGCCTGGTGTTACTGATGGTCACTCTTATACTCAAGCAGATAGTCCAATGTAAGGGATTAAATTTCAGTCCGAGCCGTTAACAATGATATAACCAGTTACAGAGGAGAAATAACATGCATATATGTAATTTTTTTACAAGACAGCCTGATTCCTTATTCTTGCAGGAAGCTATTGTGACAAAAAGCCTGGTGTTACTGATGGTCACCTTCACCCTAACGCAGACAGTCCACAGTCAGGGATTCCATTTCAGTCAGAGCTGGCGACCAAATGGCAAGCGATCGCAAATGAACAACAACGAAATCATGGGTAAAGTGCGACAATGGGCATCGCTTGGAAATGTTGAGAATAGTGGAAAATGCGCCTTGACACCAGAAGGCGCTGGTGCTGTGATGAAAATAATTCAGGTAGGATATGTCTTATCATGAGTTTTTTCCCACAAAATCGTTAATATCTAAGCTATATTACCACTCCTTGAAGGCATATGCAGGAAGAGTACCTGAAAAGCTCATCCCTTACATCCAACCACAATATATTGAGATTTACATGTACCGGTAGTTAAAATTTAAAGGGAACCTTACACAAAACGCTGAAAAACATACAGGTTTTTGAAGGACCCAGTAAAAAGTTCTCATGCATAAATCTGAGCACTTCTGAGGACCCAAGACAGACCCCAGACCCTGGATGGATGGCGGTCCTATACCATGACAGGTTTTTATACCTACTAGGTCCAAGTTCAGGTGTCATAAACAATACAAAAATATGATTCCATCACGTACAGCTTTGGAGAGTTTGTCAGTCACAATCAAATTCTGACAATGTTGGCTCCTTTGAGATGGATAAATTATCCCCAGACCAGTTCCAAATTGCCTTCCTAGCTCAGTTTTATAATTAGATTTGCAACATATAAAATTTGAATACAAAATTGTGAACAATTCCACAAGTTCTGAATGGTTGGATGCAAAAGTTTAATTCATCATCAACTTTGAAAAACCCATGGGTGACGAATTTTGAAAAATTTCTAAATTGGAAATTGACGGGAACTGTCATCTAGTTAGAGCCTGATCTCTAGGTGACAGGGTGATTGCACACAGGGAGTCCTTGTAGCCAGTAATTGTCGGTGCCTGTCCTGTCCTGGAGTACCATTGATGGATACCAGTGGGGAAGGAGCTACGGGATGAAGTAGTGACCTCCATGTGATAGACTGCAGTTTGAGACCCGAGTGTAATTTGACTTAAGAGTGCCATTGTGCACTGAGATAGCAGAGGCAGCTAAACGGCCGACTTGGTGCAAGTTATCATGGCCTACCTGGCTACTCTCTTTAGTTCTCAATAAAAGCCTTTCAAAGTCTTCAGTTGGTCAACGCTTACCACTGATCTTTCTGATCCATGTTTTGACCCTCGTCTGGCTAAAAACTTCGATTCCCATTCTTGATACCTAGTCATATAGTATTCAAATATAAATTTGATATTTTGGAATTC
This sequence comes from Lineus longissimus, assembly GCF_910592395.1. NCBI lineage: Eukaryota > Metazoa > Nemertea > Pilidiophora > Heteronemertea > Lineidae > Lineus > Lineus longissimus. The sequence continues at coordinate 18,724,473 of NC_088308.1, read as the reverse complement.
AAACTAATATAATACAAATTCCTGCCAAAGTGAAGCATAATTAAACATCAACTTTGTCAATTTCTGATTAAGGAGTGTGATATTTTGCCCACAGAGATGAACACGACTGCTAGAACTGATCAAATGGTCTATTAAGGAGTTCCTCCCTTGGGTGGGGAAACAGAACTTTTATTACCTTGTGAATTACTATACAATTTATTTCATAAAGGGGTCATGAGATAGGAGACCTCTCTTTGCTAGCGATTGTCTCACTCAATAATATCAAATTGATATTTCTGTCTATGGGTCATTATGTCTTAATGTGTTGGGTGTGGTCGGTAGGTTCATACCTGACACAAGCACATAAATTGTGACCAAGGGCAAGACAGCAATCAACCAGTGAGAGCAAGTTAGCGGCAATCAATCCAAAAATACTTTTGGACAAATAGAGCATGAAAAAATGAAACAGCTGAATTCCCATAGTAACCAGAATAAGCTTCTCAAAATATTACCCTCCCCAAAAAATCGGCTTCTCAAAAGATCCATACATCAGTAGCAAGACACGCCTGAGCATGACTATCCTTAAAGTGTATATCAATATGTCTGCAGGCTAATTTTTTCAAGGGTTTTCTCTTGTTGACTTGGAATCTGAAATAACATTGGCTCAAAAATCAATTGATCGAAAGGACAGCCCACAAAGCCGAGTTTGACAGAGTTAGAGTTCAAAGAATGCAGAGGTTGATATGGTAGTTGAATGTCCAATCTCATTACTGAACAGACACATCATGATGGGCCTGTCCTGAGAAGGCCGACCATGTTATTTGATATTGATTGTCAAAGGCGAATCTTTTTGTCCATATAGCTGAGAGCATAGCCACTGGTCGCTAATGTTTCTCCTACACTTTTCATTCCTAATCATTTCAGGATGAGGTTCAGCGAAGTCGAAGCTTCTGCCGAAGTGATGTCGCAATCATGTCAGCACTTTTCAACGTAAGTACTAAACCTCTTCAATTGTGACCAGTATTGTATAGTCATTGCAAGAATTAGTCACCATTTATTTTAGAGAAAATGAATTTTACACACAAGTGATGGAACATTCATTAAGAAAAGAATTAACTTTAATCATGTTAAAACTATGTCTTCAGATAGCGTCTGATAGTAAAGACAATCTCACCAGGGTTCAAACCAGAAAGTTACGAAATGCAACATTATTTTCGAGCTCCCGTGCATTTTGATGATTTTTCGATTGAGATATGCATTTGATATTTGATATAAATCCTAACGCCTGGGGTTGATAAAAGCAAATATACTTAAGCCTAATTACTTCAAAGCGTTGGCTGACGGAAACGGCAAATTAGAATGATTGTACTAAGCTAGTTGGTTTAAATTGTGATTTTATATACAAGACATATTATACCGTTCCTCAAAGGCATTTTCAGCAGCCTTTCACACTAGGTATTGGTGTGCACTCTTTCTTGCCCACTCTTCTGATTTTTGATTTTGCAGATTTTTTTTGTGGGGGAGGGCTGAGGGGCAAAAAATCCCATTATATATTGAACTAAATGGTGCCAAATGGAAGCATTGATTATTCATCACTAGGTTAATGTCATATGGACTGCTGGTATTATAAGGTGATATATAAGGAGTTGGTACTGAGAAGTGGTACCTTATTGACACTCCAAGTTATCCCCTTTACTTGATATGTATGTGAAAATCATTAGCGAGGCGACCTTCTGGCCCCAAACCCTCTGAATTATTCACCAAAACTGAAAACATTTGGTAGGATTCCTGGATCTAAGCTGTCCAAGATTCGAGTCAAGATGTCCGGTGTCTCAACTGGAGACCTTCCCATCATGTTTCGATTCATCAGATATGGTCGTATTGCAAATCCGATGCCCACTCAAGGAGCCCTACAATCACTTCTTGTAGACAGGACCAAAGAAATTGGGCAAAATATTTATGGTATGACATAATTTATCTAATGATTATGAAAAACATGGCTGTTCTATAGCAAATATCATCAAAGTCAAAAGTTTGCCTACTTTAGGTATTTGGCCCTATTACAGTATCAGACTTGCAAAGTGTTGGACAATCGATGAAAAAGTACCCCAAAAGTAGACTTGATTTTGATAATCAAATCAAATCACAAGAAAAGTTTTAGTACGTTTAATGAAATAATGCCGAAGAAAGTTTCAAAATAACTCTTGAGACCAGTGACACAGCTGTGAAACGATATTGTCATTATGTGACTGTTTTCATAATGAATTAAACTTGCCCTCCCACATGCACTTAAAACATTAATATTGTCCCATAAGTGTAAAAAAATAAGTTGGGTTTGTTAAGATAGCGCAATGCCTAAAGGAAATTACCAAAAACTTTGGAAACCTTGTCACTTTCACAGGCATTGGATTGAATTTGATGTAAGTTTGCGAGATTGTTGGGTATTGGCTCAGCAACTGTAACTGACCAAAAAGCCTGTCAAAGCAGCAAAACAGTGACAGTAAGCCGATGCAGTGGAAGCGGGCCTTAACAATTGAACATCAGATCAGCATCAGATCAACCAGGACGCGGGGCCAACCCACCAATTCCGTCATCATCCAACTTAATCTAAAACCAACCATTTGAGAACATCTCTTTACAATTACAGCATCTCCAGAAAACTGCTTCAGCAATGCAACAAATTTGAATCCTCAACCACAACCAAGCTAAATATTTCAGTATCCGCTGCCCAGGGCGGGGTCTTAATACTAACAAGTTATCATTCCCCAACAGCAACAATCAACTCAAGCAAACCATTCCATTGTTTTTCCAGGTGGCTGGGACAGACATCAAGAAAGACTAATACCACAAAGTCTACGAGCGAGCTCAACCGGTCGCCCCCAAGCCAGATATCTGTCGCATTCTGGTCTGCAGGTGAACTTCCCATCAGTGATTTCTGCCCGGGTCTGCAGGTGATCCTTGATCAATTACAACAACGCCCCAAACCGCGGATATGTGACTTGATACGATATCAAGGACATTAGCAATTGATACCATTTATTTCTGAAGTGCTGTGCAGCTGCAATGTCATAAAACTCATTTCAAAAGCTATTTTTCAAGGAAGAAAACTGGCTCTCCGCCTTAATTTTCGTCTACTCTGCAAATTTCATCGGAGAATTGATGTAGTCAAGCATGGAGATGAAATCATGTGACGTCTGTTGATATGGAGATAAAGATTTGAAAATTTTACAATACGAAGGTGATTGTTCCAAGGATCACATGCTGTCGTCTTTTCGGTGACACTCAGTTTAAATTGAAGAAATTAGGAGCGTTTAGTTATGCAGCAAGTAGCGTCAAACCCTCTATTTTTGCACCCATCTTCAATGATATTGAGTGTCTGAATGGTTTTAAGGACACAGCTGAAGTAAACTGTTGATTATTTCCGAAAATTAAAGCTGACAGTATTAGAATTAGTCCTTGCTTATAAAAGACTCTTGGGGGTTGTTCAAATTGACTGACCTTGTTCGTCGAATGCAATTTAAGACTCAATTTGATCTCTTTGGATAGAGTCTCTTGCGATTGAGTGGCTAAACTTGGGGGTCAACATTTGCTGATTTTGATAACATGGCTGACCGGATGTCAGAAACATCGAACATTTCAAAGACTGACTTGAAACAAATGCTTCAAACGTTAGAATGGAGAACGAGCGATTTAACATGTTTATTAAGCAATATACCAAAAAACTTTTTTAGGCTTTTTAAGGGCAGTGTCATTTTCTCATGAAATGGACAGTTATCTAAATCTCGCACAGGTGATGCCGCTGTCTGAAAATAATCTACCTTATAGAATTGAAAAGAGAGTCTCCTTTGAAACGAAAGAGCTTTGGCAACAAAATAACCGCATGGTATTTAGGACGCATCAATCTTGATAACACGATATAAAGAAGTTAAAAATGTGATTGAAAATTTATGAATCAAATCACACTTTTTTGGTAAGTGATTCAAGCTGATGGCATGACAACGGCTCCACACATAGTGCGAATCCAAATCAACTGGTATCAAATATTTATTTTACTGAACTGTACCGTCTTTGCAAAGGTTGCCTCAGAATGCTTTTTTGCCTGTATAAGGATTGGGTTTCTTTGCTTATAAAAGCCAACTTGTGTTGCATTGCTTTTTTCAAGTATGGTACCACAGGTCATCTTGCAGGAGGGTGTTTGCTTATCATAAAGGGCATGAATTATGATGAAAAACATGTGATCGTGTGTACCCTCTACGACTGCCAATGCCCCTAAAGGACTAATATGTAATTATTCATGAACATCAAAGAAAACTATGTATGCTTATACTGTATCTTTAATACGACAACAGGCTGCTATTTTCCGCCGCCACTGACGACACATATACCATATGTTGCTTTATGATTTTGAAAGACATATATACATGTACATGATTTTCATATGAATAAATTCACTCAATGATAAGTTATTGTGTTGTTTTTCATTGAACCAAAACCAATATTTTATGATAAGGTAGCATAAGTCATGTAGAAGGAACACTAAGCGATGTTTGTGAGCGCAGTGAAAAACATAGGAAATAGTGAGAGTCAAGTGCACTTCCCAAGGTCAAAGAAACAGAGGTGTGCAGTCAAAGTCGAGTGTTCGGATCTCTAGAAGTCAGTGTTGCTGACCAAATTGGACCAGCACAGTCTAAAGCCCCAAATGAAACTGCTCAGAGTTTCCCACCAGCTTCCCATGCATCACCTACTGATGGTGACGTTATCGCACCTCAGCGATGTCATGTCACTCCGACAAATCAAAGGTTTTTTCATCGAGTGACTTTGTAAATCTATCTCACAGGTTTACGACAGCCTGAGGTCATAAATGAGTGTATGAACACAGCTTGTCATTAATTCCAACATCCAGAAACATTTCAGTAAAGTTCTCATCCTGGAAGGTCCCTCAAATTGAGTTTTTTTAACATTATGACCAAAAATGCCAAAAGCAACACTTTAATATCAGAAAGTCAACAAGCCGCCTGCCTTAAAAATCATGCCTCCACTCTTAACTAGAAGCAAGGATGGATCAATCAGTTGCTGAAAGTATTGTCAGGTGGGCAAACATCAGCGTGGCCACTGCAATGTCTGGTATTCAGGTGACAAATGACAGTTACACATCACAAGTTGAATCTTTTTGTTTTGCTGCAGCTCGCCTGTTGCAAGATGGAGTGCGATCAGAGAGTTTATAACTCACTTAAATAACAGAAATCGAGACCAAAACCCAATTCATATCTTTCTTTGGTGTGCCTTACTTCATCCTGCTTCTGGCAGAGATTTTGTCCAATCAACTATGCACATACACCCTAAGCTACATTAAGAACAATACCTTTCGATACAAAATTAACTCACAAATATGATTTAATGTTTGATAAACATACTGTTCCCTTCATTTTTATTTTCTAAATGTAGCATTCAAAATGTTCAACAATTCTGAAAGGGTTTCTTTTCAGATCACAATTGCTTCTTTAGATATTGATCAGGAGGAAAGGCAATGCCAGAAAGGATTTTTGAAAAACACAGAATTTATAGATACAAAAGACAACAGATATAAGTCCAAAACAAAGCACTCTTATTTTGGTAACGTTTCAACAAAATTCACAATAAGCATACTTAATTTCGCCTCAGGATTTAATTCAACCCACACGTGAAATATATGAAATAGGGAGAGGGTAAAAAGGGTAAGTTCGCAAATTCAAGGTGACATTTCATTTTTATCACAAAGAATAAACTTATGAAAAACTCAGAGCCCCAAGAGCGCACACAAAACAATCGCATTAATATGTCATGAAAGGAAAACCGTGATATAGAAGCGAATGTTGGTGGCGTGCGCCCTCAGTCCACCTCTCATTTCAAAAACTGATTCCAGGTTATTATTTCTCTACTAAAATAGTATTGTACATGTGGGCTTCCTAAGTATTTGTGAGACATGATAACATTTTGGTAAAAAAGTCCTTTTAACAACCTTTTTAAATTGAGAAAATGTCAAGCATGTTAGATTCATTTACGTTATGTGTGTTTTCAAAATAAAACAGTATCAATTCTTTGAAAGTATATTTCACATATCAATCCTTCTTGATGCTATTAGCGATAAGAAAAAGACCGAAATAGCCTTCATTTATCTTCTGTGGCTGCACATGATCACTTTAAAATGAATTCGCTCATTGCAGTTTTTTATCCTGATAAGACTTCATCCTTACCTGTAACTTGTTGTACATCTCTAAATTTATCTCTTTAATTTCTTCAAGTTGTTTTCGTAATGAAACAACCGTGTCTTGCTTTTCGTGAATATCTTTTTCCAGCAATCGCAGTGCCATCTCTATTTCTTGTTTCATACTAATTTGAAGTTGAAGTTCTTTTTCGACATCCTGAAAAGATTAAATGACATATTTAAGGATGGAGTCCTTGGAATTTTTTAAGAACAATAATCGTGAGCCAAAATCTCTGGTCAACTTCCCAAATCGTGATTGGAGGTTCCTCTTTGATGAAATGTATGCTCTAATGCATTACTCATGTACATTATAGAGGGAGATCAGTGGGATAGAGGTCAGAGCACCGGCTTCCAGATCACACCCGGATATGGATGATAGCATGACGTATTGGCAGACAGCATCAGGAAATGAAACAGAGAGCACCGCTTGTAACGTATGCTAGAATTCTGGTGGAAGTCACAATCGACGTGACTCTGTAGAGTTTTCTGATGCTGTCTGCCATTTCGCCATCTATAAGAACAACCTACCAGTCTTATTTGTGTTTCATCATTCAATTTTTTCTGTGCATCAGCAAACATGGAATCTAGGCCAGTTCTGGCAGACTGGTAAGTCCCCCTCTCGATTTCTATATCTTCTTTTGTCAGCTAGAAACAGAAGCAGAAAACTTTCAGAAATTGTCATCACAAAAGCCTTGAAAGAATTTCAGTGGATCACCACTGATTAACACACGTAACTTCAGCTATTTGGGTGCTTTTCGGTTGCATCTGTTTCCCCAAGACCAGACTTTGTCACATAATATAGTTTCCCCTTATGACATCACTATTTCGGACACTCAGCGCCTCACTTCTGGAAAGGTGTATACAGACTCTTTGCTGTCATTGACAATCAAGGGCCCTTTCTTTACATGGATGCAATGCATTCTTAAAATGAAACTTAAACAGCTGACAAAGTTTGAACACAATAGAATCGGCTACATGCATACATAATATAAATAGATCTGAAATGGTCCGTAGCTCCATCTGGTGCCTGAGCTACTGAACTAATGCTTAAAGGCTGATAATAACACACAGAGACATCTATCAGAAAACAACAAATTCAGACTGAGTCCATGATACAACATTTAGAATTAACATGATTAAGGAAAAAATCGCTCATTTATAGTGATCATCGCAGTTGCACACGACAAGAGTCAATGATTGCAGCCATTTAAAGGATCACCGGTTTTACCTGCAGATGAGGGATCTTTTTGTTGCGCACAGCAATGACTATAACAACAGGTTGCAGCGATTTTAATCAGTCGTTTGTGTGACACTTTAGAGAATGCTGCATGAAGATATGACCACAAGCATGACAGATGTCGGGTACTGTAGGTAAAGACTTATATCAGAAGTACAACAAGAAAAACCCATCATAGCTTGCCTTCTTATCCATTTTATTATACTAGAAAGAAAGCAAGAGAGTAATGTTCAAGTTCAGAATGCATGATCGTATGATAATGAAAATGGGAGTGTTACTTTATCTCCACTTTGCAAATAGATGAGAAAAAAGAACTCCACCGAGAATTTACCATGAGAAAAAGACCCCAGTTAAGGACAAAACAGGATCCTTTCCGTTCAATTGTTGAAAATTATTTGCTTAGCTAGATTACTCAATCTCCCATCCTTTGGAAGCTAATCACGTTCAACGATGAAGTGACTGCAGCAGTGGACAAACAGCATCTGAGGCTCCATTCTTTTGGGATTCACGCCAAGTGATGGAAGTGTTTTCCTCAATTCCTCAAACTTATTGCTTATTCAGAATCTCAAAATCAATTCTACACAGAAAGGCTTTGGCTATACCTCGCACACAAAAACAGTTAGTGCATCACCTTCACCTCTACCATGCATGATGTATACTTGTGCTTGCACTAACAATTGACACTTCATGTGTACACACCCCTGGACAAGCATAATACATCTCAAGTAATCTTACCTCTATTTGTCGCTGATGGGCATCAAGCAGACTTTCTTTCTCTACTTGAAGTTGCGTGTTGTCCTCTTGCAGCGTTAATATGGTGTTTTTTGAAATGGCGAGGTCTTCTTTCATCAGGGCATTGGTTGTCTGGAAGGTTTCAAGCTTCTGTTGCAGGTTGGTCACTGTTGCACTGAAAACAGAAGTTTGGATAGGTTAACTTGAAGATTAAAGACTAGACCATCGGACTATTTCCTACAATAAGAAGTAGCCAGGGTCCCTTGTAATTGACTCAAGCCAGAGAGATGATGATTTGTCTGCACCTCCACCTACTTGCACCAAAAAACAGGTCATAAAGCTCTTCCTTTTGTCAACAAGATACCTGTTTGGTATACCGACAGTAATGTTTTAATATTCTCACAAAATTAGCTTCATGGCCTTCACTGTGCCTGCCCATTATTTGAGAGATATCCTCTTTCTATAAGACATCTTTAATGCATTCCACCTACATGTAGTACTCACTTCAAATGTCGGTTCAACTCTTCTAAATAGTTTTTCTGGTCTAAAATAGCAGCCATTTTTGCATTTGCATGCCCTTCAGCACTGGAATTAAAAATGAAACGTTCGAGTCTATGAATGACAAAACACAATTCCGACCACCAGAATATATAACTTCATGTACAGAAAGTAACAGTGCCGGAACCATAGTCCTGTCAGATTGGTGACCCATAGCTCTGTAGCAGCCAGTTCAAAATGGCGCTAAGAAGGCAGTGGTTTCTTTATATCTACACGTGCATGTACTCGAATGTGGATTATTTATACAATATTGATTTTAAGATGAGGGCTTAGTGTCAATCAAGCCATTTGTAGCTTTTACATTTAGTAGATGTTTTCAGTTGGGGTTTCCACTGCTGTATACAAGCACTCACAGCGTTGATGCCTTACCTTTCCATGTCTGGTGACTGAGGGGAGAGTTGGTCAGAGAACTGATTGCGTTGATCCCGAAGATATAAACTAAAGTCAATTACACCCATCTGAAAAACGATTGGCAAATCCTTCTTACTTACATTTTCAGAGCCTTTTAGGCAGCGTTATTTTATGACACAACTTAACAAGATGTAAGGGTACATCAAAGTCATCAACACTAATGTGGATCAAATCATGATCTTAGTCATCAACTTACAAGTCGATGTAAATCATCAACTTACAGATTGATCTAGATCATTTACTTACAGGTTGATCTAAATTATCAAGTTACAGGTTGCTGTAACTCATCAACTTCCAGGTTGATCTAAATTATCAACTTATAGGTTGATCTAAATTATCAACTAACATGTTGATCAAAATCCTCAACATATAGGTTCACCTATCATCAACCTCATACAGGTTGATCAACATCGTCAACTTACAGGTTGATCTAAATCCTCCTCTTTTATACACATGTTGCAGTCTATCACATTGAGTCCGACGAGAAGGCCGGAGATCACCATCCCCTCCTCCTCTAACATTATAGCACCAGGTTCATAGCAATCCCTTAAACAAGAAGAAGCGTTTTTAAATCTTATCTAACCACGAAGGAAGATGTAGTAACTAGGTTCTATCCAATCATGGATTCGTCAATGTCCGCTTTGCTAGGCTGTTGTCTTGAGCAAGAGGTTATGAATAGAGGAATCCAATTAGAAGTACCATACCTGTTTAATCTTTGTCTCCTTGAGCAAGACCCCTACACCTCATAATGATATCAATGTAATTTTTAGTTTCTTCTGTGTTTTATTATACTCACGCTAACGTTTCCTCTTTTCTATCAATCAGTAATCTGAAGTAATCAGCTAACTTTTTCTGCATCAACGCAAGCCTTAGCCAGGCCCGCCCTCTGCCTAATGGCGTTCTGAAATAGAAGTTTGTTTTTAGAATACAATGTTAATTGCGCGAACAACTATATTTTTTTCTTCAATATAATCATATCACTTCCACAAGGTTTCTCAAAAGGAAGTCATCTTATTTTATTTCCTTTTCAACTCATTCTAGTTGTATACATAATTTCTTCACTCATAATCTTCTCTAAATTCTGACTTTGTGGTACAGTTAGGTTTCAACAGAACGCTTTCAGCAGAACATACTTTATACTTGGCATATCTCTAACACTTGTGGTTATATCGGCAGCCTCTGGGAGATACTTCTCAACTTGCTCTAGCACTGCAAAGAACTCCTTTTTGTCTCGTAGAATTCCTTTTTTCGCTGAAAAATGAAGGGATAATCTCAGATCAGACTTGAGACTCCATTCCAATCTCAATCAAGACATTCTCCCTGCCACTTAACACCTCAGGAATCAGGAGTCACATCAAGTATTCTGGCAACCTCTCTAGTGTCATTCACTGAAGTGTATTTACTCGGTCTGTTACCATAGCAACTGTTACCATAATCACTCAATCAATCGCTAAGTAAAAATGTAGTATCGAGCAAAGAAACTGAAGAGTTGAGAAATTGAAAATGGCACCAGTTCCGAAATCAATGAATTATGCCAGCCCTGTCCCTGATAATAACTCTTTCTACTATTCCTTTAAAGGAACTATATAGGCAGCAGCTAGGCAGGCAAGATAAAGTAACATGAAATCGCCAATAGGGGCCTTTCACATCTCACAGTATGTCGAAATGATAGACGGTTGTATATTTAGTGCTGAATCTGACATGACCCAGGGCCCTTACTGTGTATATGAGTCACCTGAAGATGGCCAAATTAGCCTGTCTGCTCCTGCCTATAGTCCCCCTTTAAACTTAAAGGGCCAACAACAACTTACGTTTTAACCTATGAATGAGCACGTGTTCCAAAACGACAAAGAACTGCTGGAGCGGTACATGGTCATCGTCCAGCATGCGGCCGTGGGATAATGACGAGTCAATCAACTCTTTGATTATTAGTTTGGCCATATTGAGCAGGTTGCATCTCTCGATTGTGATGGGGTCTCGACCTGAAAAGATACAAGGACAGAATTCTGGTCAAAGATATTCCTTAAGTTAAGGTGGATTGATCGTTTAGGATGGCTGGATGAATGGGCAAATTAGGAATGTAATGGCTCCGTCTGTTGCGCAGCTGAAATGTCAGGCTATGTAGTCCTCGCAACAGCGAACAAAGTAGATAAAACCGACCATATTTTAGTTCAAACTTCTGAAGTCGATCCTGTGACTCAATCCCTGGCCATAACCTCAGAACAGAGGCTTTCTACTGCAAACCTAATTTAGAAACTGATACTTGGTTACAGACGGCGACCTTAGCAAAATGGCATTTGCAACTGTGGCAAGATATCATCTTTAAAAGTTTTCTTATATGTAAACATACAGTTCTCCGATTCCCATGGCAGGCAACCTTTGTTGGTTGCCATGGCAACTACAACAGGCATCTGTTGGATAAACCAATAAATTGTGGCAGTGTCGTGCTCAATCAAGCAATTGAAAGAATCGATAGCCGGTGGTGACAAATGATGCATATTCGATAATCATGGAGCGGACCAAATCATGTTCTACAATCACATCAAACGGAAGGGTATGTTGAGGATTTTGAGAGGGCATGGTGCCATTTTGTCAAAAAGGGCACGTAAGGGCAGCAACCATAAAAAGGGTTCTTTTGGTAGGACCTTAGAGTAAATGCATTCTGGAAACTTTTTATAATGATTAAGAACGACCCTTGCTGTCTGTTTCAGCTTACATCTGATACCTTGATCAGCAAGTACGTTGTATTTGAAACGTTTTTCAATCCATTCATTACCAGACCAGGTGGACTTTTTTACAAGTAAGAAATTGGGAGAGTTCCAGTGCGCCTGGCAGCACAGGTAAACATATGAACGTATATACAAACAGGTGGAAGAATCTTTCTGTACATTTCCCGATGCATTTAAAAACTGATATCAGTACAAGTACAAGAACACTGTACATTAGTGTCAACAGCTGGGCGATACCTCAAGCTAATCTACCTTTAAGGTTCAAGATTAGCATTCCTGCATATTTTGTAAGCCTGTGGGACTAAGGTGAGGATATAAAACAGAAACTGGAATAACTCCATCAATTGAAAAAAAACCCGTAAATTCCATAGCTTACTTTTATTTACCACCACAGAGCAAGAAATCCAAGTACATTTGTAGAGTGTTGGCCTAAAGAAATTCACAAACACAGTACAGTAGTATGAGAATCGCCACCTGAGGTAGACAAGGAGTGAATCTCAGGCTAAATATGTTCAGCCTCCTTTCATAGGTAACTGAAGTTGGATGTCACTAATGTACATGCAAATTTGCTGAGTTCCTGGAAAGAGGCTGCTTCGGACTTAGTAGAATTTCTGTGTACATTTTCTGATGCATCCTAGAACTTTCCAAATGCAGGATCTCTAGTCGATATGATCCCTGTACTATATCTATCTGATAAAATTGAGATGGTTGACAGTAACACACACCACATCATGACATGTACTCCTTTGTTTTTATTTAGCACATTTCTCATGAGTATCCCTCTCCACCCCTATCCTATCATCACCAACCCCTAACCCAACCAATATTGACAGCAATTACAAGCTACATTCCGATCATACAACCAGCAGTGAAGGCTAATACATCCAATATACATTTGTACATTGTAGATTCAATATTGCTGCATCAACTCAGCTGTGCTAACAATGCTACTGCTACAAAGTATCGTTACCATGCAAAGTGCTTCATGCTAATTACTCAATAAACAATTCCAAACGGAGACCAATGGACCATGATGTCATTTATACATACAATCTGTTAGCATCCATGAAAATGTACACCAGCTAATGTATCAGATCCACTATACATGTATCATGTCTGTGTTCGCTACATTGCTAATGCTAGCACGAGAATGCAAACATAACTTAGCGAAGACATAAATACCAACCATCTTCGACCTCTTCAGGGGAATTCATCGGCATGAGAGATGCCATGTCCAACTGAACATCGGTGAGTTCCCGCAGACACAGCCATTCTCCATCCACGGAAACACGGAAATTACACAGATAAATTGTCTCCTCAGCCATTTTGAATTCAGGGCTAGAAATCATTGGATTACCCAGAATCCTATGGTATCAACATAATCTATCATCGACAATCAGACGTCAATTCTCCCCCCAGGTGAATTATGCTGCCGAAACGCCACAGTATCGTTCATTTGTAGTTAGCCGAGATATCAATGCTATCATTGTTTTTATGTACCAAGTAGCATGGGTATAGCATGGCGCTAGCTGTGTTGGTGCAGGCAGTATTGATTTTTCCCGGACTGTCTACATCAATTTGCAATGAGATTGCATATTTTGCTGAGTTTCTAATCAGGCCAGTCTATAATGGGAGATGAAAAGTGATGTGGCAAACTTAAGATGATTGATTGGAAATTAGAGCATGTTTACAAGTTTGAGTGTTTAAAAATACCTGAAACCTGAATAAATCATATTTTCAAAGTAATCTGCAAACTTCTCATCTAAGTCCATAGTCAATCATTCAGTTTTATATCGTTCATCACTTCAAACTAAAAAAATTATACATGTATTCATATTTTCTTAAAGGGACACTATACAGTGAGGAGCCAAATAGTCCTGATTTGGTTACACCAATCTGATAATTATAATAGGTGTCTAAACTATCTGTCATAGTATACAATGGCACTGTTTACCAAAAGCAAGTTTTAGTAAGTGTTATATCCTTCTTTCGACAAGCATTCCTTTCATGCACACTCCTAGTTTGTAGCCATTTCAAATACCTTTTCATGCTTCGGTAACCAGGTATCTGATGCACAACTTTTAATTTCACCAGGATACATTTTTCTTTAGTGACAGCGTGTTTCAGGTAGTTCCAGACCAAGCACGCCCATCGCATTTTCGTTAGTTTTATTTTCGCGTAGTGTGCACAGATTCCAATGAAAGCGTCATCGATTGGGAATGTCTGCCTTGGTATTTTGTAAACACGTGAGACATGGAAAGACGCACGATAAATCTCCCGAACAGCGACTTGTGAAAATAAAATAGCATATCCACTAATGTAGGGTGGTAAAGTGTCATTTGCATAATCTTTGTGGGACATGTACCACTTGCTTTTGGGATCCCTAACGACTTTGACATTATTGCGCATACCTGCATAGACAACGGTTAGATTCTTCAACTCTAAATCTATAGCGTAGTCTACAATGTTTTCATAGATGACCAACACATCGTCATCCATTTTTAACAAGAATTTTGCATGTTGACATTTTGTCAGCTTCCACTTTAGAGTTTCAAGAGCCTTATAGGTCATATTTCGGTAGGCATCCTTATGATTAGTCAGGATAATGTCTCGATATCTTAGACTTTCATAGTGAAGTTTGGCATCTGTCATTTGGTCATCTGCTCTTGCAGTAACAAAAACAAATCGAACACTCTTCCCCCGATAGGGCCTAACCTTTATAGAATCCCTCATCCCTGTACGGCGATTGAAGTTCTTTGCTGAACTTATGACCATAATGAGCAAATAGATACTGTCTTCACATGGGGGAGGTGACAGAATCAAATCATCCATTAAGAGTGATGCTCGATGCAACATGTCAGCTGTCTTCTGATCTATAGTTTGTAAGTTCATTGGTTTTAGTTTAATTGATTGTGATTGGACTTCCCCTGTTCCCAACGACTGCTTTTTAGCCAAATTTGTCTTTACATGTCGCGAATAACTGAATAGTTTTTCAGTTCGTTCCAAAGCACTCAACTCAAGCCTCCTCCACTCACTTCGATGGGGCACCAGCTGGTGCACAAATGAATCCATCCAGTAATAACACAAAACGTTCATTGCCAAAATGACCAGAACTAACCGCAGAAAAATTGACCTCATCTCCACCAAACAGCAATGTCACTGAATGCTTCAATTCCCAACGATTTGCAACTGTCCATGAAGTTTCCTGTTTTTAATTCCAACCGATTTGAGCCTGTCCATGTCATTGCCTGTTCCAATTCCTACCAATATGTACCTCCATGTCACTGTCTGTTCAATTCCTACAGACTTGTGTCCAAGTCATTCTGATTCCTCCAGAACTGCGTTAGTCCATGATATTGCTTTCCTACCAATGCCGTGAATGGAATGATTTTTCCAGGAGGGGACGACAAAACCAAATATTTTGCCAATGGCCTTAAAATGTATGCAACCCAGCAGGATGAGTTAACCACTTCTAACATTCTTCTCAAACGTTCCCAAAAGTGGTGTCCTTTGGCAAGTATTCCTCAATGTTCTTCATTAAGGGACAGGTCAAAAGCAAATGAGCTGGATTTTGGTCTCCAACTCCACATCCACATCAGGGTCCACTAATCAATGTTTAAAAGTAGTAACCTAATTATTGACATCAGCTGGTCATTAAATGAACCACTTCAGTTTCATGTTACAGTATCAAGTCTCCCATTTCAGCTCTCATGACCAGGTTTGGCTGAATGCAGAAATATGACTATTTCTCGTACTTCATGTACTTGGCAAATAAGTCAAGTACATGCAGGTGCATTATTACTTTCTTCTGTATTTAGTTTCTCAAAATGCTTATTTGTGTATGTATCAACCAGGACTTGTGATGCATGGGTTTGACTGCCTGACTATGAGCCCGCACTCTATAACACTATGCCACTGAACTCCCTAGGCAATCACAGCTATTCTGGTGACTGCATTGTGGACATGGAAGCATCAATGAAAGACTGTTTATACCTGATTACTTACATCCTGACAAATTAGCATCAAATCAATTCAGATCCAACATAGTTAGCAGGCCTGATGGAATACCGAAAAAACAAACACCTACAATGATAGGCAAATAGAATCATTTTCTAATGGATTTCCCTTCAAACTGATCTTGTGTAATCACAACCATGTAAACCGAAGCTTGAATACATCTGCATCAGCAGAAGCCTTTCTATTTCGTTTTCTAGCTTTACTCATGTTGGCATGGTTGCGTAAGGGTAAATTTATCAAACTTTCTGAGGCCCAAATGGCTTGTTTATTTTGCTAAATGCTGATATTATGATATTTGTATCCATCAAACCTGTTGTCATTTCCAGACATTACTAGTCCACACTGTCAGTGAGAAATATAACATCATTTTTAAGACAGGTTGGGACCCTTACAGTCACAAATAGCCGAAAGCTCCAATACCGAGATCCGGCAATCAAGTCGCACAAACCATCAAAAGTTGCATATGTCACCAGCCAAGATGGACACCTCAAAGAGCTGGGCATTCAGAAAGAAGCTGTTTACAGGGAAATGTACAAGGACATTGTCACATTTTTTGAGGGAGAATCGGAACGGATGCAGCTCCTCCACTCAGAAGATGCCAACGGTTTCCGTCCGCTGGAACTGGCATCAAAATGTGGGCAGTTGGAACTGTTTCTGGCAATCTTGGAGACAGAAGGTGTCTTAATGAAGGAGGAGATTACTATCGGCCATTTCACGTAGGCTAGGTATGATATTTCTGAGTATTATAGGTCGTTTGGTGGATCAGGAAACAGGGTGGACAAGTCACCTCTTCATGACCTTCAGAAGGTCTCCTGTGGACAGCTACAGAGGTTGTCTGATAGCAACATAATGGAGCATCCAGTGATGAGAGAATGGATTCAACGGACAATTTGCAGGAACATTCCATTCATTCTCATCTGGTGCGCCTCTCGTCTGTGGTTCGTCTATGCCATGGTCTATTTCGGCAAAGGGCAAACAGCAACATTCTCATTGATGACTATCAATGATGTCATTGGAGTGAACGAAACTCTGTCTTGGTCAGACTTGACTTGTAATGGACCATTGCCAACATCAGGATCAGTGCAGAATGTAGAGAACAACACAATGTTCATGTGTGCTGCACAGCACATCAATGCCATATATTGCGATGAAGAATACATATTTGCAGAGACTCACATTGTTTTTATTGTACTTGTTCATAGCTTTCTATGTGTTCTGTTCGACATCATTGACATGATCTCATATGTAATACGGAGAAGTCATGGTGTCAAACACCTGAAGATGCATAGTAATAGCAGAGTGGTGAACAACAAATTCTATCGCTTTTGTCAGTTCTCAGAGTTGTCTTGGTTTTATCTTTGGGTTCGCTGGATCCATGATGATAGATTCGAATGATGAGACAATTTTTCAATTGGGATTTGTTATTTATAGTGTTAGCTACTGTTTGACACGATTTCTAATGGTGTGGACCACTATGTACTTTTTTCAGTTGCTCCCTTATTCTGGTAAATTTGTAATAGGTTTTCGTCTTATGTTTTCAAAGATGGTGGAATTTGCCTTTCTTTTTTTCCTAGTGTTCATATCGTTTGTTGTTACGTTCACAGAGATATTAAGTGTAAATTGTACGAGTGACAGTTTTAGTAGCTTTCTCAGTAGCTTCTACTCTACATTCTTGATGATGTTAAACATGCTACCAATGGATAGTTCCCAACTCAACATAACAACACATGTTAGTATTCTCCATTTCATCTTCATAATGGTTGTCACAATTCTCCTTGTAAATTTCCTTGTGGCTGTGATGACCAATTACTATGCAAAATTGTCATCACATGATGACATTATCCAAAAGTTGCACCAGCTAGATGTTGCTTTGACTGTTAAGGGTAGAATAGCAGTTTTTATTCAGGCTTTTCGCTGGATATGCAAACGCAAACTCAAAAAGAAAAGAGAAATCATAAAAGTAGTAATGCTGAACAAAACAAAATAATTTTTCACTAGCTTAACTGATTGGAGATATTATGGCATTTTCAAAACAGTCCCATCACACAGCATAGCAAGTGTTTTCACACTTTGAAGAGGACTATAGTGTTATAAAGTATCTGTATCTCCAAATTTCATTTTTATGACCGTATTCGCTGCATTGTGTACATATTTTAAAAAACTCTTTCTAAGGTCCAATACACAAGTTAAAGCCACAGCCTACCCATGTTTACTAACATAGGCAAACTTCAGGAGGAAATTCAATGAAATGTACATTGCTCTGCATGGTAAATCTTCACCTCCTGTCTCAACACAAGACCTGTTGGAAGTGACCTGGATGAAGACCAAGCATCCAGGCAGGCCATGTGAGACATTGAGCCCATATCAAGCGTGGCACATTGGATTAAGGTCCACATGGGGACAAGTGTAAATGGTTTTTTTCAACAAGGGGGCCTGAATTTGGGTATTTATCAACAAGTAGAAGATGGACCAAAGCTAGAAATCAAAACTGCAATGTCACTCCTATATGACGCAAATAAATGACCCCAAGAATCTGGTGTATTCATGTAATTTGCATGCCTTATGACTGTTCCTGTCTCGTAAATTTCCAAAATAGTGCCAATTGACCGAGTCAAACACAGCGCAGGAACTTTTTGAAGAAGAAATACCTATTGAACAGTTGCATGAGGATTTTGCAATACATACGGGAGAAAATCCGGTCAACTGTTTCCATCAGTTTGACATGTTTGTGTCAGATAGAATTAGGGCGTATAGATGGTTTCACGTGACATCATCGCCTGCCATGTTGGAGGAACAGACAAAAGCAAGCAAGCCCAAATGACCCTGTCAGCATTTTGTTCAGTTAAGTCGGGCACGATTGTTCTGCCCTCCAACAATCATGCCTGGCAGTCGACTGTGACTGAAACTCCCCGAATCAAAAAAGCTGAAATACATCTCAATGATATCTGACAGGTCTAGACACGAACAGAGCCAGTGAAAAAAGATTGCAGCAGGAACCGATACTTCTTGAAGGGAACCAACAGTTAGTCACTAAGTTAGGAAGTAAACAAACGACCATGTACACACTGAATGTACAATAAAATGTACACATGAAAAAACTCACGGATTCGTTTTGGGTATCTTTCGGGTGTTTTCTCTGCAGCCGACTTGGTTGCCTTCTTTGCAATGACCGGAGCTGGCCATTCATCATTTTCTGTAACTTTTGAGGACATTGTCACGTTGGCTGCACCAGCATCAATGCCGCTATCGGGTGTTTTTTCTTCTAATTCCAACACTAATTTTGCTTCCGTGGAGGCTGCCATCTTTGTTTCGGTTGCATTTTGGCGATTCTTCAAAAATGTACCAAGATATTGAGGTATTGGCTATTCCATTAGAGGGAGATTGTGGGCGGTGTTTTAATTTGTGACCTCGGTAAAGGCACTTGACTCGACTCACTGTGTATTGATCGAAAACTCGGGTTTACTGTCGTTTCGCTACATTGCCAGTTCGCTACCAGTCGTTTCGCTACATGTGGCGGTCGTTTCGCTACATGGTAGGTCGTTTCGCTACATGGGTGGAGTCGTTTCGCTACATGATGGGTACGGTCGTTTCGCTACATGGAGGACGTTTCGCTACATGGGTGGAGTCGTTTCGTTACATGGATGTAGGTAATTTCGCTACATCGTAGGTCGTTTCGCTACATGGGTGGAGTCATTATTTTTTCAAGTTTGTGCTAAACTCCGGGCTTAATATTTGTTGTGAATTTAGGGAAAAAATGCTCGAATATACTACAATCAAGATGTACAGACCGGGGGAGCTGGCGGTACGTACCCATAAGTCTTTGCGGTAGTCTCGCGCGTACCGGATATAACCCATCAAGCTTTTCTCCTTCAGAGAAATACTGCGTTGCGCTCAAGTGCCTTATAAGGCTGTGAACAAAATTAACAAGATTCAACACAAGCAAGAGTCGCTACAGAGTCCCAGAGAAGTACAACAAATGTGTCGCCAAGATCAACGCGTTATTGAGAAAAGATAAGAGAATCGACTTAATCGAACTTAAGTCTATCCACCGGCAGTCGCAGATGAAGAGTGATGGTGTGCATCTCAACGACGACGGAGAACATTGACTGGCACGAGAAATCCGGGGCGGTATCCTCAGGAGGCGCTAGGCCTTTGGTGCAGCATTGATATACGGCCCTTTTCCGGGCCCTCAAAAAAGTAAAAGAGACAAATGTGCATGACCTACAGATATTTCTAAGCAAGTAATAAAAATAAAGAAATAAATCGTGCAATTCTGACCCTATAGAATAATATACCAACTTTTTTAGGATTTTAACTAAAAATGGGGCCGGGCGTTTTTCGTAGGGGCGGGCGGGGACGATCACCAACTCTTTTTTTTATGTGGCCTAACCCAGGCCAGGACGACAAGAACCCCTTGCGCGCCATCAAACCGTATAAGTTTTTTTACCGGCAAACTGTGCTATAATAAATTTGTAGTCACCACCGGGAATTATAGTAGGGTAAAATAGAGTAAAAATAATGACTCCACCCATGTAGCGAAACGACCTACGATGTAGCGAAATGACCTACATCCCTGTAGCGAAACGACTCCACCCATGTAGCGAAACGTCCTCCATGTAGCGAAACGACCGTACCCATCATGTAGCGAAACGACTCCACCCATGTAGCGAAACGACCTACCATGTAGCGAAACGACCGCCACATGTAGCGAAACGACTGGTAGCGAACTGGCAATGTAGCGAAACAGCCTGATACCAAAACTCGTATCATCCAGGCTAATCAATGTGGTGGGTACGGGTATAAGAGACCTAGTTCACACAAGGAGGTTTAAAGACTAAAGTAAACATTGTTTACTCCTGGGCCCACAACCCCAGTATAGGCCTCCTATAGATGTTACCCCCCCCCCCCCTAATAAAGTGACGTGACCTGACTATCACCATGTGCAACTCATTAAAATCTTACATACTTAATCACTACTTAACTTTCCTTGTCCAAAGTTGGTATTTTGTTGGTAGCCTTTTGATGACGAGGTCACAACCAGAATTAAGGGATGCTTTGTATCTATAGTATAGACTCATATTCCCCGATCGTCCCGTCCTCCGGACAAGGAAGTTTTTTAGAACCTCCCTCCGGACGAGGCCCGGGTCCACTGCGCCCGGAGTGTAGTGAACCCGGGGAAGTAAATTACCAAGTGATGTCTTCCCCAAAGGTCAATACATATACTCGGCCAATGAATGAGATGAAAGAATCTATATCATAATACTATAAGGCGGCTCGCTAAAGTGCCATTTGGGGGTCGTGTTTCGTCTCGAAATTTTGCACGTTTGCAGGTGATATGTTATCCTGATGCAACGTCATGTTTATTTTCGGAAATTTACTTCAGCGGAGCAGTAATGAGGGATTTTTAATCGGACACGGTCAATTCTCCTTATCATTCACGGAAGCCAAGCCATTGCTGTTCAGTTATGCAGGGGATTAATGAATCACCTGCACTCCCTGTGGGGTGAATAACACTACCTGTTGAACGGCTGGCTGTAGGGGGATGATTGGAACAGCCTGTACACGTGTTGACCTGCTGAACCAAGGTTAATGTTATTTTCAATCCACGATTGTAGGTCACCTGATCTTCGAGATTTCGCGGGAAAGAAATTGTAAACAAACGCATGTGTGCAGTTCAAATGTAAACAAAAATGTATTTTGATACTTTTGGTTGCTGGACTTGGGTTTTCCCGCAGTAAGGAGCTGGGGTCAAATTGATGGTCTATCGTATATTGGTACTGTATTAGCCAGAGCTAGCCCTTGATTATGAAGGGATTTTCAAATTAAAGGTTACAATGGTATGTTAATGTGCTCACCACAGCTTTCAAAACTTGATGTATCTGAAGAGGCACTCTGAACTTGGCATGGCCTTATCAAGGAGCTGCTCACGGTGCTGAACTTCTAGCTTGCCTGTCGACTAAGTGCCTTGCCCGAGATCATGCTACATGTAGGAGGAGCACGCATTTTAAAGTTTTAGTAGTGATAGTGCAATTGGTCCGAGCCATTTGGAGGCCGACATGTGAAGGCCTATCTGGGTTCTCCTTCATCTCCGTATAAAAAGGGGCATATTGCTGACTAAGGAACGAGGTATATTCACATTGCCTCATCATCTCATTCGGACCAATTGATTTACTTTTATATGCACGCATACAGCACGCCACAGGGTCCGAGTCTGTGGACAAATGGTTGGTTTAATTTGTCTCTTCGATATTGCTCCTTTGATATTGCATTATATTTTCATTGCAATTCAATCTATTCAAGGTATAGCCCATTTGAACCTGCCTGCGCCACGGGTACAATGCTAGTAATAATATATTGCCCAAGGCCCGACACCAGTAAAGTGTGCTACCCATTATGTCCCCTCCCTCTGATAGAACAGCGATTTCGCGAGGAGAAAAGGGAGCACAATCATGAATCACCGAAAAGCGCCAGAATTGGGGGAGTGTCGTGTTTGTTGTTATTGTCGTTATCATACTTGGTGTAATGCGAATAGTTACTCATGGGGTCAGAGGGTTGGTTCATGAATACATTGCGTGTTCAATTATTTAGAATCGGGCCACCCATTCTTTCATCATTATATACATATACCCTGGGGACCACACCTTTGCGTGTAAAACAATCACTTACAGTTAATTACATTATAATTATTTATCAACTATGACGTCTGCAGATTGCAAGTCAGACGAAATTGTTGACAAATCTTACCAGAGAGGTTTATGTTGTGCGGCAAATTAAAGTTGTCTTCAAAATATGCTCCACTAAGAAGCGTGCGATACTTACTTTGGAAAAGCTTTCGAATTTACCCGAGGCAGCTTTTGACACAGTCGAGGCACCTCCGGAATAGGGAGCGGACTTCGCATTAAGAATTTGTTTTGAAGCAAATTATCCTTTTATTGGAGATTAAGTGATTCAAAATTTCACGATGTGACTCGGATACGCTAAATTTAAGCGAAAATGATACATCTGTGCTTCCTGTCGCTTATCCTTGCATTTCTGTCGGGGACGAAAGGTAGGCCTCGGCAGTTTTTACAACTTCCTTTTGTTTCTCAAAAAAATTGCACGGCAGATATCTTCAGTCATAACATCCATCTTTGAATCAAATCACGGTCTCTACTACATGTATAAGGGAAGAACTTAATAAAGGATATCAGCCGAGCACCAGGACTTTTGGCCTCTTCTTATCATCTGAAATTGTACTTGTGCTATTGAAATGGACAGGCTTTACCAGATACAACCACGAGAAGCCTCCTTCAGTTAATGAAGTCATTAGCAAGATGCCGTTGTCTGATGTAGTCATATCATCTAAAACATAGGTTTATTGTTGACTACTTGGCTAAATTACCACCATATCAGGGCCATGGGGGGACCACTTTTCGTACAAAATCTCATGAAGAACATGCTTTTCGCCGACGCCTGGGAGCCCTTTCCCCGTTAAATACGGCCCTGAAAACCTGATGGACCCCCCACACTTGTGACAAGGCGAGTGATGTTTTGCAGCGGTGCGCTACAATGTCCGTGCTGTGAGACATTTTGCGACGGGCACAACATGACCCGAGGATGTCGGCGCGTCTCGGGTGGAATATTCACCTTCGTGACGCCCCAGAGGTCCCCAGGTTATACGTGGCCTTTGCATCAGCGATCAGATTCTAGAACGAATAGATAAAAGATTCCGTATTGATCGCTTAAATATTTGAAGCTGCAAATTCAGATTGCGTGTCCGGCAGACTTTCATCAGCCGCGACACGGTACGATTTCAATAATTCATAGTCAATATTGGCTCGTCCAAAAGAAATTCTCAACAAATTTTATGGATCGCCCGATCATCAAATAATAATCGAACAGACAATTGCTAGGTACTGCGCCGTGGTCTGGCCGATAGATCGTTGGTTCAAAACAAGACTGATCACCAATTTGGCGTACGCCTCGCATGTAGGCCTGATGTAAAAGGTACAGTTATAGCTCCGGTACAGTTAAAGCCTCTGTGTGCATTCATGTGTACTGTCAGCTCTTCTTTACACTGTTGGGGCTATATTAGTATAATTTACAGAGTAAATAAAAGGGAACAGGATTTTAGAATGCGCTTGATGTACGAGTATAAAGAAGGGAACATGTATGGAGAAGGATGGTTATAGAGCGTGCTTGATAAAGACTAAAGAGAAAGCTAGCTTAATTTCAGATAGATTATTGTTTCGTGGTTTATTGGTGAGAACAACTTCGATCACCAGTTGATAGCTGATACATGTATCATCCATGTTTGCACCGGCAGTGAAGCCATATGGGCGGCCGGACAGTACATCGCTCTTCAAAAAACAAAAACCATTTCCGTATTTTTCTTCAGGAACGGTCTACCAATGGTCCAAGCTAAGCAATGACCAGTTACCGATAACCACCGGTACGGACCTTGGTAGCTACGAGTCCTGCCACTGCATCGCTGACATCTCGAAATGCTCCAATGGCACAACCATCAGCCTGTGGCTCAGGCGGAAGGCCTACCCAAATCCAAAATACGACCCTAGCTATCCCTATGAATATATCCTATCAAGTGGTGGACAGTCCTACATATCCAATGGATTTTACCTGAGGGAGAATGCGGGATCCGAGCTGGAGATAGGAGTGGCCAGCGGTGACGATCTGTGGAGTAAAACCTTCAATGTCTCAACGGATGCGTGGGTGTTCCTGGCCTTCACGTGGAACAACCGCATCACGATCTACGTAGACGGACAGTCCACTGCTCAGTCGTTGAGCAAGCCAAACAAGAGGACCTACAACAGACCCAAGTACGATCCATTCCAGAATATCTTCGTCGGGAAAGCCAATGACGGATCTACACCATCCTACAGCAACTATGAAGTGTTTGGTGTGGAGTTCGATGATCAAGTCCTACCGGCGCTTCAAATACTCAACAAACTTACAAATGGTAAATACATGTACATGTATAGGCCTATTTTTTACATGAAGTGCGTTTCTTAGAACGCCCTTGATGTAAGAGTATAAAATGAAAGATACTAGCATGTTTATGGAAAAGAAGGGTTTTAGAACGCACTTTATGTAAGAGTAAAAGATAGGGTACAGATGATAGAACAGGAAGGTTTTCGAACGCGTTTGATGTAACCGTAAGAGTAAAAAGAAACATCTCCTTTCCATTGCAGGAAGGACTAAGGCAGGCAGTCCCCTCACTCATCTGTTGCGCATCGGGTGTACCTCTGCTAACCTCGGTGGCACCACGGAGGAGAACAGCAAAAGTATGAATGACTGCAGGTTGACCTGTCGGACAGACACAACTGTCCGTGTCGTCGCCTTTAATCCAGTGACATTACAGTGTACGTGCAGTGCCACTGCATCCAATGTGCAACCGAAATCATGCACTGGAGCTGCGGGAGAAATGGAGCTCTACCCAGCATCCAATTACATCGAAGAATCACACGAGATTGACTTCACCATTGAAACAAAGATGGCAACCGGAAAACCATATTTGCGATCAAACGAAGCTGTGACCTTCACCTTTAAGCCGACAACAGGTCAAACGATAGACCTGTTGTACGACGTTGATTTTGGAGACGACAAAACCATGAAAACGAAAAGTGACTACATCGAACATGTGTACAACACCGCGGGTGAATTTGAAGTGGCTGTAATTGCCAAGGCAAGGAAGGCATCGAAGAAAACAAAAACAAAGGTCACTGTTATTGACAAAGATGAAGGCGCCGGCCCAGAAGCTGTCAGATTGTCTGCCTCGCAGTCGAAGACAACAGAAATGACATTGCAATTTTGCATCAGCGCCTTTGGGTTGCAACCTTTGAAATGTGTTATTGACTTCGGTGACGACACAGCTGCAGAATCACTCGGGGCGACGGATACGGCGACTCCGCTCTTTACGAAGTCTTTCGATCACAAATACTTGCTGCCTGGATTCTATCAAATACAAATTAACTGTTCCAACCAGTATTCCTTCAAGCTTTACAATACTGAAGTGGCAGTCAGAGATACGGAAAACCACAATATGATCCGCTCAGAGACGAGCATGCCAATTTCAATCGAAACCGGGAACGGAAATAATGCGATTGACATTTTGGAGGGCGGAAAGAAGCTGTATTACCAAAACCAAGCAGGGAAGTTATCCCTCGGAATGGCAAACTTCCCAAGCAGTCAGGACTACTTTGTTACGGTTGTCAGCGGTAAGGTCACACTCCTCAAGTTCTTCATAATGCGATTACGCGCAATCGCTAGTACTCTCACCAAAGGTAAGCAATTCGGCCAACTAACTGATTCGTTTGGCTTCGTAAATCAAGTCAGGGGCGATGTGGCGTTTGGAAGAACTGACTACGGCGGAGGACAGGTGGTTCTCTACTACCTGCCACATCCGAAACAGCCAACAGACCTCAAGCACGCTGTCAAATACGAAAAGCTGGGATTTTACCACATCAGCGACCGCCTCTGCAACAGACTGGGATGCAGTAACTTCAGCACAGGCGCATCTGTCGAGAATCCTATCAAAAAGGTTGCCATGATTGCCTCTGACATCAGCAGTCCCGGGCTTGTCAAAATAACTTTCAGGGTAAACCCAACAACATCCTTACTTGTTGACAGAATAAGCATCGAATTGGACCCAGGATATGGAAATATAGAGGCAAAAGAGATACTTTTTCTTGAAAACAAACAAGAGAAAGCCACAGACCTATACGCCGACCAAAAATACGGGTACTACGGAATGTATAAGATGCACGCCGTGGTCTTCAATAACATCAGCACGTTCAACGTTTCTACGATCGTTCAGGTTGGGCAAAATCTCTCCTATGTTGATATATATGTTGAGAATAACGGAAGGCAAGTGGCCGGTGGAGAAGTAATGATTTGGTTATCTGCGCCAACGGGTTCAACTCCCATCTATGAGTTGGACTTCGGTGAGAAGGATGGGAAGGTCCTCATGATATCTGAAGGGCCGCAAAAAGATACACTGCCACGTGTGGTCATGTTCACACCGAGGAACGTCTCTGTGATCTACAGCTATGCTAACGAGGGCGAGTACACCATCTCAGTCAGGGTCTCGAACACATTTGGGAGCGTAAACAATTCTATATGCCCTCCTGTTATAATTGAGAGTAAGCCTACTAATCCGACCGAGGCGTACTGTAGGGCTCCCAAAATCAAGTTCCATGGTGTATCTAACAATAAAACTTTATCGAGACCAATGTCGCAAAATATCACCATGACTGTCAACACCACTGTGGATTGTGCGACCAATCAGAGTGCCACCTATACTTGGAAATTTTATCAAATGAAACAGGTTAACGGAACAGCAATCGAACGCCCGATGAAGACGCCGTGTGTGACGAGACATCGCAACAAGACCTTGGTTGTGAAACCATTGACCCTATCGTACGGGTTGTACAAGGCTGAGGTTTGCGTGGGCTTGGCTATCAATGAAATGAAGTTCTCTTGCGATAGCTTCAAAATACAGATTAATACATCTGAACTGCGAGCACGCATACCGGAACTAAACTACATCATGGAGAAAGAGCCAATCCACATCAACATCACAGGGTCAGGTGACCCGGATATCAAAGTGAGTGCAGACGACACCAGTGAGCTGAACCTCATCTGCTTCAGAAGGGACGATGATAACCCCATGCAACAGGAAGATCTGGATGAATTTATGAAGAAGGCGACGCCAAGAAGCTACGGTCCGAGGATCCGGCTGTATGACTACATGGAACACTGCTTCACGGAACAGATGAAATTCACCCTCGATGGTCTCTGCCTCACAGCGAATTCCTCATTCCTGAGTACTAACGCTACGTACATTGTGCGACTCATCGTCACAAAGGGGGCGAGGTGGAGAGCAATCCGGGACCAGACGATCAAAATCATTGAGAAGATAGACGTAAACGGCATTGATATCGCAGCGCTAGCTAACAAACTTGGCGAGATTACCAACATCGGGGAAAAGAGTGCTCTCATCTTTGACGTGGCCAATCAGTTGAATCAGCAGTCTTCGGTAAGTGATTGTATAATGCGAGTGAAACCGCCCGCCCGATTCATTCCCGTCACTTTCCCGCTTACTGTCGGGAACGCATCGAAAGGACGGTGGCATTCTCCAATTTTCCTTTGCCAATTTCTTTCTGGCGACGGGCGGAATTCAAAAGTGGCATTCTTTCATTCTTTTCGACTCTTAAACCGGTAGCAATTGTTATGTTGACTAGAAAGGCATATAACGTCGTCACAGATGAATATGATTTAACCGCAATCTCATCGGAGAAAAGGCAATTTGACCGGTTCAGTTTCCTTTGGTTTCTTTTTGACATCGGCGACTGCTTATCTTATTTTCAGGGTGACGGCGACGAAAACAATGAAAAGAACACAGAGGTATGTTTGATACATTAGCCAAACTTTTAACAATATCTGCAGTCTGTTGTTGATATCAAGTTAGATTTTATGGTGCCACAGTGGAAAATCTCATTGGGGATGTAATATCAGGCAAGGCTATCAGTTATTGCCAAAAAACGTTAGGTTGAATTTCTTCAGCCCTCTAAAGCGACTAATAGCTGCGAGTTTTCATCGAAAGAGACAATGTTTTGCTTTCTAATGTAAAGAAAATCAAGTACCGGTATTTTGTCCAGAAAGAAGCTCACAAGAACAGCTCTCGTTTTTGTTCTCACTTCCCTTTAATATCAGATTCGAAGTACTCTTGTCAACGCAATAAGCGAGGGTGCGGATCAGACGAAATCGCCGGGCCAGTTGGACATGTTGACTGGCGCCTTGACTACTGTCACGCAGAAAGAGGATGAAATTGATCATAACGCTAAGGTAAGATATAGTTATTATACGGCCCAAGTCCACCATTACGGCATATTCTCAAGTAACAGGAACAAGAAGTTGTAGTAAGCGAACAACTTGGAGCTTTGGCTTCTCTTCTCGGTGATGATCGTAGGATAGTTTTAAGTTGTACCAGTGAAGCCCCTGTAGCGTTGAAAAAAGCTGACAGTACACATTATAAAAGTCCAGAAGCTATAACTGTACTGTACCTTGCCTTACCTCTTTTAACTAGACTCCCTGGGCAGCCCATCGCGTCATCCTATTTTGGTCTCCTTATGGTGAGGAACGAGGCCGGTTCACTGCGTCCGGAGTGTACTTTTAACATGTTGATACACGTTTCTCTATTTAAAGGGGAAATGTGGCGACACACTTATTACGGCTGCCAAGAATGGCGACATGTTGAAGAGTGCAGACGTTTCCGATGATGAGGTCTATAAGATTAGTCTGAGTAAGTAATAAATGCATCAGCCCATCAGTCCCTGTCGTATTAAACAATGCATTCGGAATAAAAAAAATATTTTTCAAAACACTGGTGACATTTCCTTCTTGTCTTTCGTGAATGACAATAGCCTAACTGCTGGTTTAATGCAACCCCGGGATGGAGCGAAACTGGTATAAGAAAACAACAACAATCAGCAAATAACTTCTCCTAATATCCGTTAAATTATCAACACAAGTGCACCTTTTTTCCAGACATGCTGAAAACTGCTGGGAGCATTATTCCGAAGAAAGACCCGTCGGATGATTGGGCCGAGTTGAGAGCTAAACAGCAGCGACGGAAAAGGAAGAAGCGATCTCTGTCAAACATACCCGAGGTCCCGGCTGTGAGACCCTCAAACTGTATGTGTACTGATGAGGAATACGCCTTGCTTGAAGAGGCGGAGAAGGCGGAATGCCCGCAGATGCACCCGGATGACTTGAAGGAGGTTCTGGCGGCAAGGAAGGCGGTGATTGACAAGGACATGACGGCGTTGAGAGAAATGGTAAGGTCTTTCCTATACATGTACATGTATTTGGTAAAAGGTGAATTTGAATCTTCTAGGTAAAATGCGTGTTTTGAAATCTAGTCTTCTTTCTCGCAAATTGAATATCGTCCTAATAACACACCGATTAGCAAGGGCATTACGATCGCGAGATGAGAAGGGTATGAACTTATCAAGCACATCTTTTTTTAAGAACAACAAGGTTGCGATGGATTGCCAAAATGCCCTGAAAGGAGTTGGTGACGTGTTCGGAGCGAGAGATCCCAAGGACCCCGTGGAATTGGAGAGTGACAGCCTGAAAGCCGTGTTCGGTAAACCCGGCAGTCCAGGGGTCGGAGATTTCAAGGTTCCAAAAGGAAAAGAAGATGTTCAAATCCAGGTAAGCTTCTAATCAAGCCTGTAGATGCATTTCCTATCCGGAAAAAAAATGCATTTGAGAAGCAATGCTAATTGCCCGAATTGCAAGAGCCCACACTTTTTTAATTAAGGTACTTTGAAAAGCTAAAAACGCGACTCGGTGGCAGTTATTTCTGATCAAGCACGAGGACTGTTTCCGGAAAAAAATGGTCGTTTGATCCAAAGGACACCGTACGCAAAACAGTACTGTACATATTTTGCAATGTCATGCCGCCAACTCACTTTGGGGCCTAGGAAGTTTAATAGTTGAGGCAAACATCGTATTCTCTTTCAGAAAACTGTGGCAAAGAAAAATCCGTATTTCGACTCTCAAAATGCTGGCGCAAAAACTGGTGTGCTTTCGGTTGACTTCCGAAGTAGCGGGTCCGAGCTGATAATGAAAAACTTGTCGGAAGAAGACTCACCTCTTCTGGTCGTCCCAAGTAAGTGCAAGAGAAACAGTCGGACCGCGGAGAATCAAGTCTCCTAGAGAATTTACCCTACCAAATTGGAATGTGGCGGACAGATGCAGAAACTAATGGCCTTAAATTTATATGATGCAATATAAACTACATATATATTATCGTATTAGATGATAGTATCTTTAGACTTGCTCTGGTCGGTCTACCGAAACAATATATGGATGATCATCTCACTTTCCGAAATACACTTTTTAAAGGAGGAGGGGTAGTATACTTCTTACTTAAGCAATCCTTAAAACAGAACTACAGGTGGTCGTAAGAACAGGTCTTTCCTTCTATTACAGCAAACCAACAAGAACCAAACGTCAGTATGTTCGCCCTGATGACCTCCATCACAGCACCGAAGACCATCAACCACAACGTGAACCTGACCGGTCCCAACAAGACCATCAGGGTGGTGTTCAGACCGTCCAACCCCCAGGACTTCTTCAGGCTGTGCATCGTCTACGAGGATTACCCGAATGACACCAATGCCCTGTATTGCGAGGTCTTACCAAAGAGTCTCAAAGAGACTCAACTGGCGACAGAGATGAAAGACCAGAGCAAGGACGTGGACCCTTTCTTCGTCAACGAGCAAATGCGTTACACCTTCTCACCACCTGCGAATATCACCAACAGGAATGGAACGTATAGATACAGCGTAAATTTAACCAGTAAGTTGACTACCGCAACTTGACAAGTGAAAATCGCTAGAATATAACACCAGCGAAAAATGACAGGCCAACAGTTTATGTCTTGACTTATTTTTCAGCCTCTGTGTTTTCTGTGGATGACAGTGCGAGCAACCACACCTACACGATACAATCCTATATCTCAGACTGCAGATACTGGGACACAGAAACGATATCATGGTCAGTCGAAGGATGCAAGGTAAGATAAAGCTTTGAATTCCAAACTAGATTTTCTCGTACGCAGCTGATATTGTTGGACAAAAATCGAGCTTAGAAAGAAAGATTACAGTGATAATCAGTGATTCCTTTATTGACAGTTGCTAGATGAAACCACATGGAAGCACACGGTGTGCTGCTGCAACCATCTGACGTCATTCGGAGGAGACTTCGTTGTTCCACCAAACACCATCGACTTTGGCAGCGTCTTCAGTAAATTTAAATCGCTTCACGAGAACGCAGCGGTGTTCGCTACAGTGGTAACCATCTTGTGTCTCTATGTGTTGGTGCTCATTTGGGCGAGGAGGAAGGATAAAAAGGATGTAATTAAGGTAGGATTCTAAATTGACCCAAATATCTATGACTTGTGGTCCTTTGTCTCCGGAACCCCTTCGAACTACAGCCTTGTGTGCTTCCTGGCAATAGGCACTCGTTTGTTCTTTTTCTTTCTAAAACCTGCTCTTGTGGTTTACTATTATATCATACGTTATCGGCAGGTGACAGGAAGATGACCATCATATTTAATAAAAGGGGTTTCAGTGGAAACGTAGAGCACCTTCTGGGATATCAACGTATTTTTGCATTTCTTTTCTAGTGGGGCGCCCATCCCTTAGAAGACAACCTTCCCTCTGACACATACCACTACCAGTTGGCCGTTCACACAGGAGTCAGGAAGGGAGCGGGGACCAAATCAAGGGTCAGCCTCATTTTGTCCGGGGACGAGTCGGACACGGGAGTCAGGGAACTGTCGGACGGGCAACGGAAGGTACTGGTCTCCTATGCACTGCTTCCCGGCAGTGAGCGTATATTTTACCCTAATGCACAGATAAGCTGCGAAATGAGTACGTAGAGGGGGATTTGTATGGAAAAGAGGGACACGATGGTAACATGTTCATCGTTGTTGCATACACTTAAATACTTAAGGCCGTGATGGTTTAATTTCGGAACTTATCATGACTTTTGTTGGCTTTCTCGTAATAGAAGGTGTCCGCTTGTCACGCCAAGCTTACTGGAAGCTTCAAGAACAATTCTACCATTATTTTCATTTTAACATTATTTTCCAATGTCCTATAGGGTTTCTTGCGTGGTTCCGTCATGAACTTCATCCTGAGCGTGGAGAACTGCCTGGGCCCATTGACATTCCTGCGAATCTGGCACGATAACCAAGGCAAGGGCAAAACCAGGAGCTGGTATCTGAACCAGATCCAGGTAACTGACCTGCAGACTGGCGACAAGTAAGTCAAGTCATTTTACACCCGATCACACATTGTTTAACGGTTCGTATTTTTACGGCACTAGGAAATTAAAATTAACTGAGTTTAAACTTTAAAATTATCATAAAAAGTATTTACTCTTCTAGATACTTCTTCTTGAACGACCGTTGGCTTGCAGTAGAAGAAGACGACGGCATGGTTGAGCGGATCATCCCAGTAGCGGGCTTCTCGGACATGGCAAGCTTCAGCCATCTCTTCTCCAGCTCCGTCAGGAAGAAGCTGACAAACGAGCACCTCTGGTTCTCAGTGGTCTCACGGCCCACCAGGAGCAACTTCACGAGATGCCAGCGCGTCTCCTGCTGCCTTTCCTTACTGTTCCTAACCATGATCACCAACTGCATGTTCTTCAAAGGCGAGGAAAGAGTCGAGAGGACATCCTCGGTGACGCTTGGTCCATTCAGCTTCTCAATGGCTCAGCTGTATATCAGTACGGTCAGCACTTTGATCGTATTCCCGGTGAATCTGCTCATGGTGGTCATATTCCGCAAATGCAAACAAAAGAAGAACAACGTTTCGCAGAAGAATCAGTCCTTTACGACCAAGTC
This sequence comes from Lineus longissimus, assembly GCF_910592395.1. Taxonomy (NCBI): domain Eukaryota; kingdom Metazoa; phylum Nemertea; class Pilidiophora; order Heteronemertea; family Lineidae; genus Lineus; species Lineus longissimus. Next base: position 18,691,147 of record NC_088308.1, on the reverse strand, counting down.
CAAGAGACAGCAATGGAAAGCCATTAACCCCGGGTCTGCACTATGGACGAACGCCGAAAAGGCCAAGTCTGAGAAGTTTAAAGATAGTCTGAGGAAGATTTTGTTCTGGAAAAACACGGAGGATCAGCAGTCGAAGTATTCGTCTGATTCAGAGGCTTTGACCAAAAAGAAAAAGAAGCAGCCTTTCCTGTTCCCGCCCTGGTTCCTTTACGTTGCATGGATTGGTAAGAGAATACTCTTCCTAGACACATAGCCTAAACAGGTTGACCTCTCGGTGGAGACTGGACTCTTTGAAAACAAAACCTATTCATCCACTTTCGTAAGCCATATTTACCCTTGCCATCCTACGTGTGTCCTTAAAAGAACACCTTCAGTGATTGACTCACTGCGGATGACAGAACCGATGATGCAGAATTATATTACTGTATAAAACCGTTAAAACACTTCACTGATATTTTCAGTATGCTTCCTGAGTGTAATTGGCTCGGCATTTTTCACCATCCTGTACAGCATGGAATGGGGCAAGCAAAAGTCAGAGGAATGGCTGTCAACCTTCGTGATGTCGTTCTTCCAATCGGTCATCGTCGTCCAACCAATCAAGGTAAATATCATTATGGTCAATTGTATTTCTGAAGTTACCCAGACAATAACTAGTTTGGCACGTACATGTATCTTTGTTTTTTTCGATTTATAATTGGTAAAAAGGTTGAGTAGATTCAACCCGGAAAAAAGAATTCTTATATAGTCCTTCAAGTTGAAAAAAGTACATCGATGCCGAACTTGCCGGAAAATTCGTTTTCCGTGTATAGATCCGGCTAGTATGTTTTCCGTTATTCCGATCCAATGCAATTCCCAATATTGTAAGAAACGTGGACCCAACCATCAGCATTACCATGGAGACATTTCCGAATCTGTTCAGCTCATGGTTTCGATTATGGTTCTTGACAAGCTTCTGGCGATCATGTTCTGGGCATATCTTTCCATTTTTCTTTTTGTAGGTGTTGTTACTAGCTGCTTTCATCTCGTTCATCTTGAGGAAGCCTGAGCTTGATGATGATGAACCAGGGGTAGAAGAGATGAACAATCTCCCTGGACCAGATGAAGAAGCCACGAGGAAGAGTGTGGTGGATTTAGACAGTAAGGCGCACGATCAATACGAACATAACTTCACATATCAATGACAGTATCTCACCTAAACGCTCAAAGATCACCTTCAAAAAGACATACACATGAAGCTGGTGTTTGACACTATGTTATGATGGCACCCTCGAAATGGTTGAAGAATATCAAAATGATGTTAACAGTTCTATTGATAAAGTCTCTGGTACGGTCCATTCGCTTACATCACACGTCCCACGTAACATAGGCACAGCGTTGATCCTTCAAAAAAGTCGCAACGTGCTATAAATTGATCGGCGGAGCCTCTTCTGACTCGAACCCACTCGATCGTAGATTGTAAGATTGCTGGCGAAATGAGATGTCACTTTTGGAGGTACAGGGAAGTTTATTCTTCTATTTCAGAGATCATTCTGCAGCGCCGTAATGCTGTACACAACCTCCGACCACCCGACCAGGCGTCTCTCCGAGAAGCTAGAGAACTTAGATTAAAGGAGATTGCAATGGAATCGATCATAAAAGAGATGATGGCCTACTTTGTCTTCATCATCATCATCTTCTTCCTGTCCTACCAGACTAGGAGTACTCACAGCTATAAGCTGGGCAGCACCGTGAAAAATCTCTTCATGAAAAAGTTCATAGTAAGTCTTTTCACAGTTTTGGAGATTGCAAAACTTTATACTGGTGTTTATATTTTATTCGAAAGGCAAAGGACTGGTGTGCAAGCGCACACGCCAAAACGTTCCCTTTTAATTCATTTGCAGACGAGACATGAGAATCTCTTCCAATCGTTATCTTCATCAGTTGGCTAGTGCGCGCTCATCTGGTACAATAGCGGTTACTGTTGACCGATCTTGCTGCGTTTATTTCTCTACAGCCAAAGACACATGATAGTCTCTTCCAATATCTAAACACCACATTCATCAGTGGCCTGTACGCGCCCATCTGGTACAATGGCAAGATCACTGACTGGCGGGAGAGGTTGTGTATCAATGACGGCAACTACCAGACGATCAGAGTGGGTGCAGCCAGGTTGAGGCAGATGAGAATTAAAGATGGTAAGAAATCTACGAGCAATCTTGTCGAGTTATCAGATATTATTGATTAAAATTTTCATTTTCATTTTCTTCTTTTTCCTCTCCTACTAGAATCATCGTTTGCTCATAAGAAACCTCCTCAATCTGGCACATTTTAATCTTTTAAGATACGTGCAACGTGGAAGACGAGATGGCCCCTTTCATCCACCACTGCCGAGACAGTTACAACTGGGCTGATGATGACACGAAACCCTATTACCCCGGCTGGGTCAAACCTCCAGAAGAGAACATCACCGAACTGAAGAAACAAAACTCACCTTGGGTCTACAAGAGTGGTTTAAAGTTGAAGAATGCGCCTTTTGTGGGCCAGGTAAGGCTGCATGTATCAAATTGCTTCAAGTGTTGGTCCTAGGCCAACTGCGGTTTCTTGAACCGGTTCATAACAACTTGGCCTTTGTTATTGAATTGATAATCATTTTTTGTCCATTTTGTTTCAGATCAGTGTGTATAAAGGGGGAGGCTACACCCGCAACCTTGGACGTACCACAGGACAAACACAGAAGATAATCCAGGAACTGCACGACGAGAACTGGGTGGATGCGAGGACAAGAGCTGTCTTCATTGAGTTCACCCTCTACAATGGCAATGTCAATTTGTTTGCCTCGGTCATCATGGTTGCGGAATTTATGTCTGCTGGTGGTATTCAACCTACGACAGAATACAAGGTAATAAAAATTCGCTGAAGATATGCCCTCCGAGGACAAATATACATGTAGGTCTTGGGTCGATTTGATTAGATGAAATGGTTTGTGAACGGGACGTCCACAATTTTAAAAGTCGTTAAAATAACCACTTTGTTTCCCAAATACTTTCAGATATTCCGGCTCTATAGTTACGTGGGTGGTTTCGGTATCGTAGTCCTGATCGCTGAGATCATCTTCGCCATTTTCGTTATCTATTACTTCTTCCGGGAGAGCAACCACATTAGAAAACAGAGGCTGAAGTACTTCAAAGATTTCTGGAATCTGATGGAGTTTGCTACCTTGACAGGGGCGGTCACCTGCGTTGCTATGTACATCATGAAAAAGATCCTCGGTAGTGTGGCGATGGATGCATTGAAGGAGAGTGGCTCATGTAAGTTGAAGCCATAATACTCCAAGTTATGTCTCTTCGCTGCATAATGAGAATACGACATTTATCGCGACGATAACTCATTTGATGTTAATCCATTTCGAATTATTTCAGCTGACTTCGTCAACTTCCAAGCGATCGCCCTGTGGGATGAACTCTACGGCAGCCTGCAGTCCAGCCTTGTCTTCATCGCGACCATCAAGTTCATTAAGATACTCAAATTCAACCGCCGAATCGGAATGCTTGGAAGCACCATATCACAAGCCGGGAAAGATCTGAAAGTCTTCATCATAGCTTTCTTCATCTATTTCCTCGCATTCTGCCAATTCGCCTACCTTCTCTTTGGGCGCACGCTCTCCAAGTATGACAACTTCATCGGCGCTGTCGAGGCGTTGTTTGCCTTCGCGCTTGGCGACTTTGACTTCGAGGAGCTCAAGTCCGCCAGCCCCATACTCGGCCCGATCTTCTTCTTCCTCTACGTAGGGATCGTCTACTTCGTCCTGATGGCAATCTTCCTTACCATCATCAATGACTCGTTCGCGGCGGTCAAAGAGAACACGACGCTTCAGTCGAACGATTACGAGTTGGTGAGCTTCATGGTGAAGCGCTTCAAGGGGATGTTCGGGATCACGGAGAAGGAGAAGAGGTCGGAGAGCCAGATGACATTGAAGGAGGATGAAAGTGACGAGGACGAAGATGAAGAGATTCAGAAGAAGAAGAGACATTGAAAGAGAACTTTCATGAAACGCAGGCACGCCAAGATAATTTCTATCAAGAACAAATGATATGAAGGCAACATATATTTAAACCAGCACTGTTGAGATGTAACCATTTAGGGCCTACAGATCACTCTTCACGCCAGATAATTAATTTTCAAAGAAGTATATTAAAAGGGAAAGTCGTTCTTATGATCACTTTAACCTATGCAAGTTTGATTTAAAGAGGTGAAACACTGAATTTGTCCTAAACTTTAGCACGGACCATCGGGGGAAAGCACAGAAGGACGATGATGGGTGAAGGTTCAGAATGTATTTTTAATTAATTCTCTAAGCATTTTTCCACAATCACTGTTGTGAACAACTTTTAAAGACCAATTTTATGTAGAAAAATATTCCATGTCGAACCATGGTTGCATTTGACTTTGAAACGCTGATATGCGGGTTTAGGTAGCAAAACATTACCATGGTGACGGTGTTCAAGGCAGGTTATTAATTACCAATTTGAAAGACCTTCAAAAGCCATATTCTTGTACTACATGTAATTTGATATGAATCGTACACCCCTTTCCGACTACTGAACATGAAAGAGATGACTGTGATCGAATGATGTGTATCATGTTACGACGTATTTCCGACTCGGTTCAATCACCAATAAAAATGTTATTGAAGGTTGTGTCTTCTTGTCAGTAAGCCATCCATACACAGAGGTGACTGACCAAGTCGCGTCGTATCGAGAATTTCTTTTTACCAATTGATAAGTTCGGTGAAGTAGCGGGGCCCTAATGACATCCTTTGGACTATAGGTGGCAAGTGGAAAACGGCACTTGAACACGTTCTGTCGTGGCTGCGTCTCCAGAAAGTGAAATACGAAGGCTTTTAACTGATTAATCAGTAAACGTTATCGTTCAGAGTAATTGATTTATCTGTCTGATAACCATAGTCAAAGGAAAATAAAGCCAATACTCTGTTCATTACTAACGAAATGGCTGCATCGGCCTTTATGGTTTTAAGGTATTGTTACCTGGACCGCAACAAGGAAAGGGTAACCTCAGGCTCCCCGAATCTTTCATCATGATACAGAAGGTTTTCACATCAGATAAAGGGATTAAGTCCAACAACAGTCACCCTGGCGAATCAGCAGCCCATTCCCCGAGGGAATGTTAAGGTTTGAGGTATAGGATTTCCTGGAAATGTCGTGCCTATTCCCGAAATCACCACGAAGAAATCGCTGAAATTCTGCACAAGCGCACAATATACTGCTTGTTATGATGAATGATCAAGGTAAAGTAATTTGAAGATGGACACAACCATCACTAGCAACATTGGTAAAGACTGGGGGGTAAAGACCAAGGAGAACCCATCACAAGATAATTACTGCCGAGATAGCATTACTAATCCAGAATCGGATTTTTTGATTGGAATATGGGCTCGAAGAAGTGGGTGCGGTCGAACTTGACCAGGACGTATTTGATTAGAACGACGTTGGGTTTAAATGAGGGTAACTATTCCTTTGAATGCACAGTCAGGTCAGGGATCGTTGATGATGCTCATGTTATGGAGGCATTGGGCTCAGCGGCTAAACGCCTTTTTTGAGTCACGTAATACATATTTATTTCGTGGATTTGAGGTTTAACATGACCTTATTGTGTGACCTTATGGCAGAGAACTTGCTGACCTGCCTCCGATCAACAATGGAACTTGATTAGACTTTGTGGTGAACAGAAACACGGTAACTCAGTCAGTGCTGATTTCAACACGAGAAGACCCCTGGCATCAAAGAACACTGCCCAGGAATACCGCTGGAGACTGGAAAATGTGGGCGATGTTGAAATCTTTCATTCTGATGTTCCTTCTTCTGACGGAGAATTGTAGCAATTCGAAAGGTAAGTGATAATTTACTTTATTCAGAAGTATGCTTTTACCACGGATGTATCCGACGGATGAATCCGTGCTTTTACCTTACCTTCAACTCTTCTGGTCGTGACAATCCTTCTTGCATGCCTTGGGTAACTTCTGAGTACCACAACAGCGGCAGTATCCTACGAGTCATAGGGTACCGCAGATTCCACTCCAGCAGTTTTCCGTCGCGGTTTTGCACCCTCTCAGGCTTTGTGGTCAATTCTACAATCGCCAAGCAAAACGTTTGTTCCTAAATTTAGACAACGCATGTGAGATTCGAGCTGCGCTCCGCGTTCGCTGTTCGAGTAGAATAGGTCTTTAGCGTTGCAAGAGTCCATCACTCCAGTCGATACCTTTCGCTGCTGCAAAAGAAAGGATGATGCCGATTTAAAAGATCTCAACACTAGCCTACAGTTGCCAATTCATTTGAAGTAGGCCAAGGAATATGACTGCTACCTTTCGCCAACATCATTTCTTTAGGCTGGCCTCTTTTCAATGTGTCTGAATGCTTGAGAACACCGATTTGATCTAATCCTTTGTGTTGTTTATCATTACAGGCCAAACGACTGATGGAAATTCGAACGTCGGCGCCGGAGACCCTAACAGCTATCTCGAGCCAGACATAATCGAAACTCTCAAATGCAACGCCTCCTGCACAGAAGATTCATGTCATTCATACAGCGCAGTGGAGGAAAAGCATTGTCATTGTGACGAAATATGTACCAAGTTTAAGGATTGTTGTCACGGTTTTGAAATATGCCGCAACGTGACTCAGGAAACTCCTGGTGTCCTAGAACATGTGACACGATTTCTGCCTTACATGAGGTGCGAAGATATTATTACATCGCGTGGCTATATCAAATTTCAGCTGATTTCAAAATGTCCGAAAGGTTTTCGCGATGACGAAATCGCCAAAAGGTGTCTTTTTTCTCCTCGAGGCTGGAAGGGCGTCCCCCTTACTGATGGTATTGTTTCTTTTAAGAATATCAACTGTGCCATATGTCACGAGAAATGGAAAGATGTAGAACCCTGGACGCTCAAGAGAAACTGCAACACAACTAATTGCAAATTTTACTTTTATGACGAACCGGATGAAACTTTACCAATTTTCAAATCCTACTCTATTGCAGTCCGGCCATGTTTCCTTTATCGGCCAACGCCGATACAGGAATGTTCTATGAACGAATCTGATCATTTGATGAATGCTATTCCAATAAGCTCACTGAAGAGTTGTGGGATTTATAATGTACCTTTGAAATACGGAAAGAGACTTGGGATTCAATACAAAGATGTCAATTGTTTTCTTTGCAATGGCTTAAACAACGCCACGAATGTATCATGTAGTCAACCAGTTTTTAAAGCAAAACTCTCAGCAGGGCATGGTTCAGGAACATCCTTGAAGGTCCTCTTGGATACTTCACAGCTCACTGCAACAGTCTGTACCGAGTGGGATCTGTTCGACGTCGACTTGGGCGAGTGTCAACCAGTCGTCTGCAGCGAAGGATATATTTTCAACAATGGAGACTGCCGGAAGTTAGTCTATCTGACATTGAACTTCTCAAACGATTCCCAGTTGCCAACAGAAACAACAGCTTTAGAGAGACAATTAATGCAAAGCATTGGTATTGGTAGCAGTGAAAATAGTCCATTAGGGTCAAAGGAGAGCACATTTCTCGATACAGGTAATGAAACACAATTCTTGGTCGAGTTCTTCTCTCGTAAATCGCTGTTATTCGGTCCTTCTGATTTGGATTTTCTTGTTTTTAACCTCAACACTTTTTTCTTTTGTGGAAAAGACGCTGGAGTCGTCGCGTATGAGGCTCGTTCAAATCCAGCATTGGCCTTCATGGAGTGTACTGAGAAGCACCACGTTGCCCTTGGTTCTCGCGAGAGACGGAATAGGGGTATTCTGGCCAATATTTCCAAGGAACCTTTTTGGAAAATATCCGGTGATGATGCTACGCTGAATCTGACATCATTCCTGTGTGCAAATGCCTCAAGTCTATCATGCCCGAAAGTTCTTTACCCAAAGGAGAGTTACGAGTGGAAAGATGACACCCCTATCATTGGGCAATCGTTCTACCTTCAACCGAATCAGTTTGAAATCGTCGAAGACTACGTCTTCATCTGTCGCGACGCACTCATTGAGAAGTGGTCTCTATTTCAAGGGTTTATGACTGATGATCGTATCCAAGGCATTGCAACTCTGATTGGTAGTTCTCTTTCTTTAGCAGGCCTGGCGTATACTTTTCTAACATACACCCTTCTGTCACCACTGAGGACCCTCCCAGGCAAAATGTTAATGCATCTTTGCGTAGCGCTGTTTTTGGCGCAACTGCTCTTCCTGACGGGTCTCAATAGGACAACTGACCAGGGAGTCTGCAAGGCAATTGCTATGGTCGAGCATTATCTATGGCTGGCATCGTTTCTCTGGATGAACGCCATTTCTTGGAATACTATGAAGACCTTTAGCTCCAATGGTTTGAAGAACCACAGTAAGAAGAGAAAGTCACTTCTCTTTGGCATCCTTTACAGCTGGGGCACTCCTTGTCTAATCGTCATGGCTTGCGCTGTCATCGAATTCACCACCTTAGGTGGGTTTCGAGTCGGGTACGGCAATACTGATGTATGTTGGATCTCTAACCCTTATGCTCTCTTGTTTGCTTTCGCCCTACCAGTAGGCCTCGTAATCCTTGGGAACACTTTCATGTTTTCTTACACCGTCTACAACATATTTCGAGTAACGCAGGTTGCGAAGTTATCTAAAGCGGAGAAAGAGAACCACCAACGTATCTGGCTGTACGTCAAGTTATCATCGGTGATGGGTCTGACCTGGATGTTTGGGTTTCTTGCCTCTTTTGTTGGTTCACCAGCCTTGTGGTACGTTTTCATTGTGTTTAACACCACGCAGGGTGTGTTGATTGGGGCAGGATTCTCTATGAACAAGCGTATAATAAGAATGTACTCCAGTGAGTACAGCGTCACGTCCTCTTTCAAATCTGATGATAGTGCCAAATCAAATTGTATGACTATTTCGTCGGTGTCGTAGGTCGAGTCACTAGATTGCAACACTATGCACAACGCTTGATCAAAGCCATTGATAAAAGCTTCAAACAACCGAACATTTCCGAGCAGAAAGGCAAAAAGAGGTTACCCTTGACTCTGACCTTGTGCATTCCGATGATCCCTGACTGATACTGTAACATTATCGCATGGTCATATAACTTTGTAGTCATAGTTAAAAATAAAGTAACCATCCGGTAACCTTGTTGAGCCTTTGTTGATTTGAATTTCATCTTCGCTGCTGTAGACGAACAAAGACACTCATTACCTCGTAACTGTCACATTTTTGTCACACGATGCATCAGTCGCGGTGCGATGACGTCATTATCATTGATGACGTCATTATGATGGCGTCATGACGCTGACGCCAACTTGGTTACCGTAACTTGGTGTTTGACGTAACATTTTCACCAAGTTTGTCAATGACGTATACCGTCTTTCCGTTGGCAAATTGCAAGGAAGAATTCGTCGAAAAGAACCTCATGTGCGTCAAAAAGTGTAAGTTCGAATGATTATTACAAAAGTTTATGTTCTGGTTGATGTTTTGCAGCGAAGTTGTAAGCCTATAGACCCGCTTGGAAGCACGCCGTCGCCTTTGGTATTTTGTCTTGGTCTACAGTATTTGGAGCCACTTACTTCTCTTTTCTAGGTTTTTGCTGAGGACGGGGCAATGGAATACGACTTTATCCTCTCGTTTGCAAAGTGGCCAGTTGGCCGGAGCTTGCGACGTTTGAGAGACGCACCTTCTTCTTCAATGAATCCGCTGAGCATTCAAGAAGAAAAGAAGCAGCTTTCCGTCAGCCTGCGCTCAGTCATAAAGAAGCTGTTGGGGAAACTATGTTGAGATGTTGTGACTATGCGGATTGTCTACTGACCGCTTAATGGCCATCATAACCATCAATAACCGTCATCTCATTTCGTTGTTCTATTTGCTAATTCACAACTTCAATTTCAGGGCAATATAGAATCTAAGAAATGCAAAACAAGAGTACATTGGTAGAGGAAAGGCTTGGCAGGACCATGCAGGACAAGCTTGAGGAAATGAAAGGCAAACTCCACCTTGAGGAATGTGAGAGAAAGGTCCTCTACGCCTGGACGGAGCAAGAACGCCATGTCAACGAAGGCACCATCATACAGCTTCGACATGAAGTAAAGAAAAAACGCGTAGACTTGGCGGAAAGCATCAACGCGGAAGCGATTGTCATCAAGAATGCTTTCGTTAACAAACGTGTGGAGCAACTCTCGATGAAGCGTCTCTCTGCAAAAAAAGCTGTTGCTGAAATGGACCAGAAGGCCTGCGAAAGGGCAAAGATCTTGAACGACCTTCGCCACTGTCGGAGAACCCGGGAACAGAAGCTCAAAGATATGCGTTCGCAGCTGACGAAAGAGAGGAAGATTCTTGAGAAACCCATCGAACACTTGTCGTTAGCGCAACGCCTGAGGGGGCTGGAGAACTCATTGGACAAGGCCCGTATGAAGGTCGAGACGGCTAACAATATTGGGGACCAGTATAAGCAGGTAATCAAGAAGCTGAAGGAGGAGAGCATGTATTTCCCGGCCCGGTTGGATACCATGGAAGCCGCGGTGATCGAGGTGCATCAGGAGCTGGCGAACCTGAAGAGAATGAACAAGGAAGCTGAGCGGAATAGGGACCTCGGGAGAACAGAGTTATCAAGGTAAGTTAGAGTGACCCAGTAAGAGTGCTCCTGATATACAGGGTGCGGTTGATTGGACAACCTCCAACAAATCGTAGCTTATGTACGGCTTGCCAATTAATTGCTAGAATCTTTTTTTAAATTAACGGAGGTTAAAACTGTGTACTTTCACTTCAGGATCGAAAAAGATGTCCATAGCGCCAAGAGAAAACGAGATTCTACATTGACAAATGTGAAGAAAGATGTCGAAAGACGTCGACAGGAGCTGGGGAAACCGGCCGAAAAGAAAACCACCAAGTCTCAACCGCATCTTGAAGATGGGCAAGCAGAGAGGAAGGCTATTCTTCATGCAAAGCTCAAGTCCGAAAACCAGCTCCAATTGCTGAAGTACGATTCTTTGTTTTCAGAGATTAAGCACCGAACTGGCCTGACCAGGCTTGCGGATTTCGTGGAGAGGTTTCATAATCAGAATGACGTCCAACATCGTCTGCTCCTCCAGTCGGCAAGATGTCAACACCTCACAACCAAACTTCGCCGCGAGAAGGAAGATATGCAAAAGGCACTCGTAGAACTCAGATACAGTTTACATAAGCGTTTGTCCCAAGGTCAAGACAGGTTAGGAGCCATAGCAGACGATTGCGAATCCAGAAAAGAGACTAGAGATAAAACGCAAGAGACCATGAAAGAACAGGGAAAGCTTTTGATCGGGATGACAACAGGTTTGAAGACCATTTTTGAGAAACTCGTCGACATCAAACTCCCTCCGCCGACGCACGATCGTCTGACTGGGGACGTAGAAATGGACACCGGGCTCATCTGTGAGAAGTTTGATCGTCTGCTTGCATCCCTAGGTGACAACAACGCCAAGAAGATCAACGATTTCCCTGATCTTCATGAAATTCTTGAGCAGCAGCTCGGCGATGAGAACATCCGGGTTCAGTTTAAGACGAGCACGACATCTGTTCATTCCCAGTTTGAGTACGAGCATAACGATTCAGAGGAAGTCCCGACCAGAGATGACATCAAGTTGAAAGCACAGCTTCTCATGGAATCGAAGATGAAACCAAAGAAAAGGAAGAAAAAGCTGGCCCAATAGCTTGAATAATCAGATGAGACAAATGAGTTTTCACAAAATCAAGATAATTTCATAACATAGACGCCGCGTGGTAGGGATTAATAAAATCAACTCAAATCTGCCCAAGTTTGTCTTCATTGTCGTTTGAATACATTTTTGCGCCACTTCTTTGTCATATTTTTGTTTGGTGTACTTGGACTGCGAGGGCTGGAGTGTTCATCGGCATCACATACGCTGCAATTTCTGTTATTAGTGCGTGTGTTTCATTGTAATCATTTCCATTCATCCTAAATTGTTGTATGCAGTGACTACGGAATATGTAACTTTTTGTTCGCCTACTGCTCTCTTCTCCGAAATGCTCCCGTTTTCCACGTCTCATCCAGTTGTTGTCCACCAAGACGGGAAATTTTGTCAGAAGAGAGCATCGCATTGATAGGCGGACAAACATCCATCAGCGCCATCACATCCGTGCCGTTATACATTCCGAAATAGTAGTAGGATGAGATGAGGACAAAGTCACAATCAGAAGACAGGGACTCATGCCAAGGTTCTAAAGGGACTTAGGGGCGCTTACAATGTTCGCCTCTGGTTTCCCCGGGTTGGTTATCAAGCGACAGTAACAATTCAAAGCGTTTCGATGGACAGGAGAGATGGCAGCACACGCCAAACATTTCATAAGTCGGTTTTGTAGAGAGGTTTGTAAGAAGGAGCCTTTTGTCGTGAATGAAGCAAAAAGCAAAACATGTGAGGAAATCTGAAAATTCAGACTTTTAAACTTTACGGGTGCCTATGGGTATATGAACACAGTGCTATCTGAGCTTGGTGAGTACAATTTAGAATGTTCTTCAAATAAGCCTATATACTTCGCCGTTGAACTTGTGTCTTGATATCATTGACCCAGGATATTTTTCGTGTATTGGCGTTGTTGGCTTTAATGGCCTACTTACCGTGTGTTTACAAAGTTCTCCTTTCTTATTCCTAAACTTTTAATGGTACAAGGTTGTGCCTGTTGAGTCGGGTCGTTCATATAAATACATTGTAGCATTTGTAGGGCCTAGTTCGTACACAAAAAAAATATTTACATGGTTGTGATCTTGGGAAGTTGTGATCAAATGATGATAATTTTTGGCCGGTTCAGTAAACCTCGCCTGTTGCTCGAAAGGACTGCAGTCTCAAGGACTTAATTTCTGTCAACTCAGCTTATCAAGTAACTCAAAAAAACCAATGGAAAGACTTGAAAGTGGAATTTGTTAGAGAGGATGAAGACAAAAGGGTGGGACTTCGGAGTATCCGAGTGGCAAGACTTGACAAACGTGCTTGTCAAGATAGAGTGATTGGTATGGCGGGCTGACAGCAGATAGTGCGCGTTTGAGAAAAATTGGTGTAATTAAATTTTTATCCAACATTAAAAACCAGTTCGGTCAGTCTGGGCATGTCCAGGTTTTGCTCCGAAAAAGCCATCGTGACGCCCGGTGAGACCTCTTCTTCACCGACTTTTTGTAACATCATCGAATTCCAGGGTCAGTCGTATAAATGATCCACTCCTCGGACACCTTAAATAAGGTCGGTCATAGGTGCCGAGTGAAAGGCCAGGGAATGATGTAGCTTACAACACATTTTCGGAAGCCAGCAATATTTGTCTGCAATTGAAAGGTGTCCATGTTACTTCAGGTTGTCATCGTGGAGAAAGAGGAATTATGATGTCTTCTAGATCGACCATTCTTGGCACTAGACCCATCATTGGAGGAGATGTTGGTCGCTGTTCAGCCCAGATCATGGTCTTGGGTGGTTTGATGGCATTGCCTGGTGGGATTATTACTGGCATTGGGTACGCTGGTGGCGAGGCAGACAGCGAGTAGGTGTTTCACAAATTATGATACGTCTTGTTGATCTTGTTGTGACAAAATTGTAATATAAAAAATATCTGTATATCTTTGAAATCTATGCTGAGGGAGGACATATAGACATTTTCGTTAAAACAGATCTGCTAAGAACGTGGCAGATTCTTGAGAGGTGATGGTCTTCGCAAGCATTTTCTGACTTGGTACGAATTTTGTTAGATTGTCTTCAAACCATCTTTTAAAAAGGAATTACAAGTCCAAACACAACCTAAGCCAAGTAGATATGATACCTCTTGATGAAGTTTTTTCTCATTTTCCAGACAGTTTTACATGCTTGGACCAATTCTGCTGGCACTTGGAACTTTCCTTGTCATCTTAGGAATTACCTTCAAGGTGCTAGTTATGAGGGGTTTGATTAAGCCTGGAGCAAACAATGCACCCGGAAATGTACTCGAATTACCTCCCGATCAGGTAGGTATATCAGTAGTATTTGAGCCTTTACATTTACATCACCATCATCAAGGATACAATGGCAATAGTGCTAGGAACTGTTTTCCTTTCCACATTAATTACTTATTAGATTAAACTGATCTCCATGTGCAAGTTCATCATTTTAGTAAGTTAACTCACTTTCTTCAGGTCCACTTATCGACGTAAAAAGGTACGAACTTCTAAAAACCTGAAACTTGTATCTTTCTTGATTTCAGCTGAGATATCCATGGACAATGTCTCAGCCAGCAAGCATGCCTAATTTCCCACCTGCATACTGTGTCGAGATGCAGAGCACAGACATTTCACAAGAAGAGGGCCCACCCATGTACACACCATCTGGAGAAAATCAGAGTACTGACATCTCACAAGTCGGTCCACCCATGTACACGCCTTCACCAGAGATGGATGCCACGACTGAATCTTCTGCATATGTCAATGAAGCTTTTAGGTAAGATTTCAAGGCTAACCAGAGGTTCTTGCCACTGGCCCCAGGCATTGGCCAGGAAGGATTCCATCAAAAGTGACTTGTGTCCCTCATTAAGTCAGGGTCTAGCCTTTCCTTGCATAGAACAAGGTACAAGGAATCTCAGTTTTATGTCTCTTTTGAAGATTTCGCCAATAAATTAAACAACTTTGACAGAGGACTGCGCCCTGCCCAGAATATGAAATTCAGGTCTTCTGACCCAATACACTTTCTCCTTCAGTGACATACCAGTGGAGCCTCCACCCTCATATGAAGAGTCGGAGACAGTGCATTGATTTATGGTGGAAGAGCAATAAAGGTTTTACCTGCATGACACACGGAATTATCAAGACTTTTGTTTTATAAAAGTTTAATTATATCTGTATCTGCTGTATGATTTCAGTTCATGTTGGGTATGCATTAACTTGCGTACCATTACTCGTATGGTACTCCAAAATGTGTTCAGATATTTTAGATTTTAGTTTTTTGTACAAGTAGATTTCATTACAGAACAAACCAATTGTAAATAAAAGAAAAATTCAGCACGGTCCCAAATCAAAAATTCTGTTTCTGTGATATTGTATTTGTATGGTAGACTTGTAAAATAGCAGCTAAAGCGATAGCTTTGCCTGTGGCTTATTACAAGCATAGATTAAGACATTCATGTCATACTATACATACAAGGAAACTCTTGGGACTAATTAGAGAGGTTTCACCGTCCAGTCCACTTTTTCATGCATGTAACACATCATAAATGATTATTTGTGAAAACTCTCCACTAATATTGCAATTTTGTACTTATCATCAGACATTTTGATACAAAATCTTATAACAGTATATTTTTACAATCATTTGTTAATTGTTCTTGTTTTCACAACAAAGGGAGTTGGTTATATGTAGAGCACATTTAGGAAGGAGTAGCAACTAAGCAGCTAAAGTTCAAAAGTGACCAAAGAAAAGTGTGACTGTCCTGGTTTTGCCATGCTGCGACTCGGGAGGAATCTGTCAAAAGAGAAGAAATTGCAACGACCTGTTTACTTCATTAAGAATTTGTTTATTTCACCAATTGAGGCTACATTATCATCAAATACTGTACATGGATATATAGAGAATATCAGCGGGAGCACTGAATGATGCCCCCCCCCCCCATATATTCACCCGCCGAGTTATCACACGTACAGCCAAAATGCACCATTCTCCTACACTGTCTGTAACTCAAGCCCTTGGCAAGCCAGCACTTCTTGTCGACGCAACTTGCAATAAAATTAAGAAGATATGTCGTCTTTGAGAAAAACTGTCAATCAATTGGTTTGATGTTGATTACAAGTTGCAAATCACCAATTCTAGTCGCCGACACCTGGGATGACCACTGCAAAAAAAACATTTTTGTTGCACGAGATCATGACCGTAGGTCGCAATGACAAAACTCACTTGTTTGCGTGGCGCTTCAATAATTTGTCTGCAGGCACTAAAAATTTGCCCCTGGGCCTCGGACTCTTGGCATCCCACTGTAACCACATAGCCCAATTTGCTGCTGGTTGGGCACTAATGAGTTCTACATGTATAATTGACAGAATGTTTCTGCACATGCCTCTACACATGCAAGCAGAGCGAAAAATCAGGGAGGCTACGGCAAAACTCCACTTCTCTGCTTCCATGAAGTACATGTACATGTACAAGTATACAATACGAAGGATTGAATTTGAATATTTTATCCTTATGTATGCAAAACTGATCTATGTACAGGCCAGAAGGACAGGTTTGTGCATACATGACCACCTCAAAGATCACACTGAATTCATTGTCATACAACAGACATCACAATCATCTCCACAAGAAAGCAAAAAGGACTACAAATTCATAATGACAGTATTTTTCTTTAAGGAAACAAGGAAAATCTAGTTTTTGAAAGGGGATCCAAATGTAGCAATGTTTATTTTTTAAGCTAAAAATGAAACTGTCTTTAATGAATTTTTCTTTTCCATTTATTCAAGTTTTTCCTGAACTTAACACAGCAATACAATGTATGTTTTCACCCGACTTTCCAGCACAGCCAGCCCCAAGTTGACTAGACTAGGTTGAAGAGCACTTATCAATTACTAGTAAAACACAATGTAATGTTGAAACTTGAAGACAGCCAGGGATTCTTTCTAGCTGTCTTACTTAGAATTACGATTATTTTCACAGGTTTTTCTGCAGACTTTCAAAAAAATACCGAAAAAGGAACTTGTTCAAGGTTTTATGAACACAGATGAATAAATATCCCCTAAATAATAAAGATCATCTCGAACCCAATGCGTTTTATTATTCGATTTTGGCAGCAATTGCAAATTTGGTCTACTGCTAACTGAAAATGAGCAAGTCGCTAACTTTTAGTATTGCCAGCTTTCCCTTGCTTGCAGTTATCAAACTTTACTTGCTCATATCTTTTAGAGGTAGAGAGATGGTTAACAAAAGCAGTGAAATTAAACAGTGAGCCCCATGCCATAAATAAAGATGGTTACTGCCAAGCCAGCACGAGGTGCAGATGGCACAAGACATACATGTATGTGATCCACTAGTGTACGCAAACAGTTGGTAGAATAATGTATGAGAACATTTTCCGATGCATCCCAGAACTGCCCTACATACAGGAACTCTGTAACTGCAAGGTAAACTGGGGGATGGCTAGTCCTTGGCATAGTTGTTCTCTGTATTTATTACATGGAAGGGCTAGATCCCAAATCAAGTTCCCTTACACGACTGCCGACATTCGGTACTTTTTTTCTTCTAATGTTGACTGGAATTCTACATATGAACAAAATCTCTGACTGAAGGTACTTAACCTACAGCATTTAATAACATGGTATGCCCCCCCCCCCCAACTCTCCTTGGACATTCCCGAGTGTACAACTAAACAAGTAAATAATAAAAGATAGCACACGTCATTACAGATAGGACAAGACGAAAGAGTGTTATGTACAACATCATCTTTGTACAGTTAACCCTTCTTAAAACCCTAATTCATAGTGTGGCGATTGTCCATCCAAGCGACAGAATGCCATAAATTTTATAATTCCAGAGTCACCATTTTAACTACAGGTACTCTATTTCACAAGTACACACACCCGTTTGGCTGGTTTGAGTAATCAAAATGAAAGACAATACTAACTAAAGGAATCATAACAGTATTGGCCAAACTCAACTCAATGAACAACCTGCTGAAGCATTCTTATTCTGCTCTCGTTGAAAGTATGGCATTCAAATTGACCTTCACTCTGCAATGTCAGGAACTCATTTTCTGGAACTGACCATACTTTAACCCCATGAATTACTGTGACCAGTGGAGGGTGCTGCCTATTACAGATAAAATTTAGGACTTGGTCAGGCACCCTTTAACCGGCTTAATTATATCAAAACAGTGAATCTCCAGAACAGCCAGTGATTTCCCCAGTTAACCAGAAGTTTAATCATGCCAACCTGACCCATTTGAAACCTAGACAGGTTAACATCCCAACACCATTAAAATCAAGGGTATTTGAAATACAGCTGTTTACATGTACACTATGATGATGTATGACATACCTGTACATGTACATTTGTGATTCAACAAACTTACAGCCGTTTGCAAATCTACAATGTAGTTAATTTTATTTATTTTTCTTATAATGGTGATCTGTAAATACATGAATGGTCACACATATTGATTATATGTATTTTAGCCATTACCTAGTACTGTTACAAATGTACATGAAATAAGACTGTTATCACAGAACATATCTTTTGCACTAACGATGAACTGCTCACTACAGGTCACAAAAAAAATAAAATGCACTTGTGGAACAAAAAATGTAAGCCTTGAAGAATCATGGACGTATTTTGAAGACCTTTTTTGCCCGACGTCATTCTGCTGTATTTCATGTCACATCAAGAATTGAAAAAAATACGAAGGAAAGTATCATGTGTTACGTGTTGCTGTGAGCAGAGTTTTAAAAAAAAGGGCCGTGTCATTCCTTATAATGATACAATGTAAGTGGCCCATCGACTTTAATATGGTACACGTTGTTACAAAACATATATTTCTTGCAAGTTCAGGCGTAACATTTTATACAATGTCCTTGAATGTGTAAAAAGCCTTAACACTGATTTAAATCCAGACACAGAAAGCAAGATCTCGTGGAAGAGTTCCATCAAAACAGTCGACTTCTCTTCCTCGTTGGCGAGTCCATTATCACATCAGTGGGAGACGACGGTCTTTTGCGTTCACAATTACGTGAGAATTCATTCATTATAAAACAGTCCAAGTCGCTGTCTCGTTCATTACGTACTAAGTCTTGTACATTGCCATGACTGCCTGTTCTAACACTAATATTTGACATGGCTCCATTCAGACCTGAATGAAAACAAAGAGATAACAAATTACTTAGGACTCATATTAATTAATACAGCAACAGCTTCACGATCATCAAGGTAAATGTACACAAAAAAGTCCCAGGCTCTCATAGACAAGGTTGAAATGGGTTGTCAATTCATGCCATTTGGGCCCAATTTCTCACTTATGCTACAATGGCTATGTCATTTTCCGCACCATTTTTCTGGTGCAAATAGAAAATAGAGTTACCAACCATTTGTAAATTGGCTTTGATACAAAAAACTTTGGATGAGATAAGAACAATCGAAAGGCTTCAAGGGTCACTGAACATTCAATTGATTTCTCCCACATCATTATTTTAAACTTCTGTAACATTTTGCAATATTTTGCTCACAACAAAAAATGAGAAGTTTGACCTTGTTTTGGCACTAGTGAGCAAATTTGATGAAACGTACCTTGTAAAGCTAACGCCTCTCTGAACGGTTGTAGATCTGGTTCTTCTCCTTGCTCTACATGTAGATGTCCCGAAGGTGGGCGCATGGGAGATGACCTGTCAAGATTAGTCCTAGAAGGTGGTTTCGATAATGTAGCACTTGGCCTGTGGCGAGGCGGATTTTTACCACAAAGATAGGCAATTAGATCCTCCCTTCTGATATGACGTCTACGTTTTTTAGCCCATTGGAGTAAGTCTTTAGTTCTCCTCTGGTGTCCACACTGAATTCCAATCTCAAAAGCTCTCCTCATGCAGTCTGTGCTATCTGTAATGACACACAAAATATTTCAGGTTTTTATTTTTGACCTAACCTGCACAACTTCCTCTTTCCTTCTCGACACTACGTATACATGTACACAAGATATTTAATACTGTATCACTAGTAAGTATTAGGTCAAATGGTTGCATTTTGGCAACTGAGTTTAGTGAGCACAGAAGACTGGAGTGGTAATTTTTTTCAGTGAACATTAATCTTAGAAATTCATGAATTGCACCCTGTTTTTGTAAAGAAATGTATTCTCACCAAACCATGGCACTGCCTCATTACTTTTTGCTCTTCGTACTGAAATCTTACAATAGATTGGGGAAGCAAAATATCTTTGTTTGTCAAACAGACGCATTTACACTGCCTGCCACTACCAGTCTATTTCCAGCGGGCTTACCTCTATATAAATGGGTCACACTGCCTGCGGCATTTTGGAATGGGACCCACAATGAAATGCCCTCATCAAACTGGTTGTGGCGATCTGAAATGGACAAGAAACTTTTTTTAAGGCATTCAATTCAACTCCCAAATCTGCATACTTACACATACTCATACTGCACTCACTAGTTGGTTACCTGGTTACCTGGTTACTGGTATTGCCTATTGGTAAGTAAAAGTTAGCAATAACAAAGTTGGCGAGAATATCAGTGGGTTTCAAACATAACATTACGGGTCAGACAATGATGAATTCAGTAGGCCAAACTGGGAACCCTTGCAGGCTTGCTTGGTGGCTCACTCTCACTGGCTCAGTGACAGTGGCTGGTCACGACGATCGACGACCCGGCCCGAGTACTGCCGAAAAGAAAGGGTTTTGGAAGGGCTGAAAGAGTTTCAAATGGCATTGAAGAAAACTATGCATGCCACTCAAGCTACCTTTGTACAGCTGAGCAACAGAACTAGCTGAATTCTGAAATAGAAGCCACAGTTTTTGTGAAGATTCTTCTCGATCCAGCTGGGCTCTGTCCTCCATGTTGGGTTGATTCTCGAACTCAGAAACGCACTGATCCTCCCAACTTTTCAGCCAACTATCGGCCAACCGGTCTTGTTCACGCTCCCTTTCTTCAGACATTTTATATGCTGAAATACTATATTTGGGAGAGGGAGGCTTTAATTTTCAAGTGACCACTGATTTTGGGAGAAAAAGGAAGTTTTATCGAACAGAAAAATTATGGTAAGCGATCTACACTGTCGCCATCAATTTTATTGAATTGAAATGCGCATGCGCCATTGTTGACATCACGGAGATTACCGGAGATTAACGAACACAATATTATTGGTAAATTTATTTTCAGAAAAAAGAAAAATATAAATATCTAGTCAAGTTTTGTTTTAAATTAGCTTTTAGTGTTTATGCTTGAATCTATCTCTAAAAACAAATTTGGATAGATTTCTCGCATGCCGCTCGGAAAAATTTACGGCGCCATCTTGTTTATTTTCATTCGACAAATGTTCGACAAAATTAGCAAAATTTCTAATTCGCATTGTATTTTCTAATTTATTGTCCATTGTGGTTGATCCCCTGTATACAGGGGTATATACTGCAGACATTGGGCGTATCGCAAGTAAACACGTCAAAGTGACCGTGTCTCAAAAAACTCCAACCACTCCGAGTCGAGAGCGGACGGTCACAACTCCACACAAAACTGCGGGGAACGGCATCATGTCTGTCAATCATGTTGATGCAAAAGAACAACAAACATGTCAAGGACAAAATCAACCTGAGGAGATGGACACGAGGGAGGGTATGCTAATAGATTATTCTATGTATTTCTCTACGTGATGATCTGTATGGTTTTGTTGAAACCTGTAAAAAAATCAATGAATAAAAAAAGCAAAGTGGCTATTCTTACGACTATAGATTCATGCACTTGATTGGGAACAACATTTTCATGACGTAGTGTTGGCCGTCGTCACGTCACCATGCATTTTACATTAGTGTAACGTGACGTGACGCGACGTTTTCGTAAACGTTGGTCCCAATCAAGTGCATGGATCTATAGTCGTAACTTAGGATTTATGCGATTTCAGAGATTAAACTGAGGATCTAGGGAGATAAGACTAGTGTAAAGGAAGGGTTAGGGTTAGGGTTGGAGCTAGGAGTAAGTGTTAAGGTCAGGGTTAGGATTAAGGCCCAAAAAGGTGAAAATGATCGTCGTAAGAATAACCAGTAGTTTGTATATAAAATGCATTAGGGATTGTCGTAAGAATAGCCGCGGCCTAAAAAAAGTGCTAAGTGAAGTCAATGACAATGTGGCGAACGTCCTTGAAGTTTTGAAGTCTATTTAATTTTACTGCCTCATGCTTGCTTTCTCTCTACTCTTGTTATCCAAATGGAATTCGACGAATGCTACACTACAGCGCTCTCTAAGGTCAGAAGTCACGTTGTGCATGATATTTCGATGGAGGTGACAACGCCAACGGGATCAATCGGTCAAGAATGGCAACGTCTCCCGATGTACCTTTCTGATTTCTCAATCTCATATTTGTATTTCTTGAGTAGCCGAGTGGTGCTCCACCACGGAGAATTCCTGGATTTTAAAGGAAGCTTCTTGTCAAAATATACTCTGGTTTTTATTGGTTCTCATACGTTTATTGAGCACGGTTGTAAAAATGCCAGTCTGAATCTGACAGTGAATGTCAATCAAGATTTGCCAGATCGATGTCCCCTGGAAAGTGAAGAATTACTTTACCAGATGAGACAATAAAATAACAAGCATACTTTGGTTAAAATTACAATCCCAGATTGGAAATGATGTAGTTGGCCCTTTGTTGACACTGTCATCAACACTTAGTTGATGTTGTATTAATTGTGATTGTAATATTGTAATATTTAGTGTTCTTGCAGATGACGAATACATGTATGAGTAGGCCTTTATGACAGCAACTTTTGAAGTGATGCCATAATCAAGATTTCAATGTTTATTTTGTTGAAGTTGGCAGCAAAATCTGTCCAGATACTCTTAACCACTCTAACAATAAAACCATTACTATTTAATCCTTAAATCTGTCCGGGTTCCAACTTTTTTGTTCCGGTGCTAAAATGGTAATAATCAACTTGCCCTGATGCTGGTCCTGGACAAACAGCATATGGAGAGTCCTGACAATATCAGAATATTTTATTTGAGGTTATTTTCCATTCATTGAATTTTAAAATTTCTTACTGTCTAAATATGTACTGAATATATTTTTCAACACTGAGGTTGTTGAGACTGCTGTACCAAAAATACCAAGATTCAGCAAATTTGCATGCATAATAAATAACTGCACTATGGCAGAGCCACCAGTATATACTCAACACAAACAGCGTACCACTTTAAACTGTGCTAGACAGTTAGAATAATATCCGTCAAGTTTAACCTAAATTAGAGTATTTTGAATTCACTGATGAATGAATGAAATTGTAATTGTTCCCTGCTTGCTGTGAGTGGACGAATGATAATTCTTGTGTGCTAAATACTTATCATAAACATTCAATCAAAGTGCATAACTCGACTATTTTAAGCCCAATGGCGAGTATGGACAATGTAGTGACTGGCCTGCCGAGTTAAGTACAAAAATTTGTACAAGTAGGCCTATAGGATTAAGGTCTAGTATCTACACAATTCTTGTTAACGCCCGAACAGTCAACTAGATCATTTGAAAACCAGGCTTACTAATGCTAATGTATTTCTGGCACTAGGCTATTTTTCGTTTAGAAAATTGATCGGTGACTTAAGACTCGCCTGTTGAATGTTCTCTGTTCAAGCCTACTGCTACTCCTTTCCCTGAACCTAGCACAAACATTTATTATTTCTATGGACTAAGAATTCTTTTGAGAATAGCATATAGGATAGGAAGGAATGTTTTGTTGGCCATACTGAACTGACCAATGGGTTCTTGAGAAAATGGGCCAATAATTCAGCTATATTGTGGATATGTGGTGGATATTACTATATCTTATTTGGATTTCCTAGTGAAGCTTTCTTTTCATGTCTTTTGAACGGACACCCGATTTAGTGTATAATCTAAATCATGGAACTTTAATTCATGCACCTCGGGCCGGTGTTCTATGATGGGTTCGACGCCAAGTAAGAGTAGTACTAATTCTTACAAACTAACTGGACGTAGTCGTAAATCTAAAAGAACTTATGAGGAAGGTAGAGTACTGTTCTTGTTGAAATTTACATTGTAGTCTCGGCTGGCCAAGTTAAAAAGTAATAAGTTATTCACTGGCTTCGTTTTCCTCAACCTCCTGGTTAGATTTTTTGTTTTACTGGAAGTGTTTTGAAGTGATCTGTCGGCAGCTTTCACTTTCTGATTTTACCTGTCACCAACTTCCTGGGCAAAACTAGACTAACGAAAAGATCATGAAATTATGATTGTATGAGTAAACTGGAGAATGTTAGCCCACTTTGGCTGGCCTTCAGATATTGTTTGTTTGTTGTGACATATTTCTACAAAAACTTCAGGGTAGTTATTAAAATTTGAGTAGGCAAATAATCTCTTGTCAACAACACAACAGATGTTCTTCCAGAAATTCCAAAAGACCCCTCAAAATAACATTTGGGAAGCTGTGACTTCAAAACTTTGGTACGATTCGTATTGGCTTATAGAGTGAAAGAGTAACTCTGACTTGTCTTTTAATCTTGTGTCATTTTGTGTCATCTTTGTGTCATTTCAGATGAGCCTCAGGTGACAGAGAAGTCGGGTGGTGGTGTGACTGAAGGTGCCGTACCTATGAATGGAGACATTCAGCCCCCCATAACCACCACCCAGGATGACATGGAAGATGGTAAGAGGAAAGAATGAAACATTTTTGAAAATTGTCTTTCGTAGGGCTTTTGCTACAGCTTGTATTTTACGCAATGTTTGAGCGCTTCCCTCCAATATCGAATTTCACACTCTGAAAATGAAATGGCTTCATAAGAGAAATGTCTTTTAAAATGGCATTTGGCAAATGGCATCAATGGAAAATTGACAAAGTCGAGGAAATCTTAAGAGTGTCCGCTTTTTTGTTTGTTTCAGATGATAGCAGAGCATCTGCCACTGTCACTTTCACAATCGAGAACATCAGCAAGCTGAAGGAAACTGTGCTAAGTCCCCCATGTGTGATTCGCAATCTGCCGTGGTAAGTGAACCTGATGATTGATTTGTTGAAGAACATTCCTGTCAAGGGCACTGAAACTTATATGTAGTTCAGCCACAAAAACAATGAAATGGGCACTTTTGTCCATTTTTGGAGCAGAGGTACATTTTACGAGGCTTGGCGATGTGAAGGAGAAATGCTCTGCTTGTCAAAAAAATCATCTTGGATGTGATAGTGTACAGATCGTGGCCGAACTGTCAACTTGCGTTTTGTCTGTTAAAAACATACTCGTCGTCGTCTGGTTTTACACCTGAATCTTATCTTTCAGGAAAATCATGGCGATGGTTCGATACAACCAGCATGCAGAGAGACACAACCAGAAAACACTTGGCTTTTTCCTTCAGTGCAACGCAGACTCTGAATCATCGTAAGTATCATTGATTTATAATTTGTCCTTCAGATCCTATGTCAAGTGACTTCTTCCTTCATCTCACTCCGGCCCATCAAAATGGTCCTTACATCTTTCCTCACACTCGCTCTCATTGGCTGAAAATTCAAATGCCGGCCACTCCTGCAGAATTTATTGTTAACACAAATCATGCTTTTTGCTGTTTCACACGTAAAGACCTGGAGCCCTATTTTGTAAAATAAGCAAAAAGGAACTTTGTAGATGTTTTAGCTACCAACATGTATATAGTGTATTTTGTCTTTCAGATCTTGGTCATGTAATGCCTCTGCTGAACTAAAGATTCTTAAGTACAAGCCGGATGGAGAGTCATTTGTTCGAAGTAAGTTACTAGAATGCTATGATTGCTTTATGTGTTTGCAGTAGTTTATGTAGCGAGGCAGTAATTATGAAAGTCGATAAATTCTCGGTATTGGTGCACATACCCAAATCTTTATAAGATGTAACTGCCTCTCAGTTGGCCATTTCCAGAGTGTTGCTACTTTTCATTGGAATGGGAAAATGTGGTGTGTTCTCCCCAATTGCTGATTGGATGAACCTGTTTTGAAATAAGTTTATATTTTAATGCCCAAACCTGTTAGAAATCCTTGGCTCAAATTGTTATTGTAAACCCATCTCGTTGTTAATTGCAGGAATTCAGCATTTGTTCTACAGCAAGGAAAATGACTGGGGTTTTAGTCACTTTATCCCCTGGAGCGTAAGTATCATCATCTCTGTCCTCCTGTCCTTCATTTGGATGAGTCTATATGGCATAATACAGGTTGGCGAAGCGCAAATCAGGAAGGCCGAATTGGTTTTGTTAACCTGTCAGTTTACGCTCCTCATTTGAGATTTGGCTTATGAGGTAGCTTGTGATGCAGACCGATATTTTCCTGTCTTATCTGGCATCCCGTTCTTACTTTGTTACTTAATATTTCAGGATCTCCTTGATCCAGAGCGTGGCTACCATGACCCTAAGAATGACACGATTACCCTGGAGGTTCATTGCCTGGCTGATGCACCCCATGGAGTAAGGTTAGTAGTCCTGTGGGTCACCCCTGCCATGAGGTGTTTCTTCGAAATTTCCAATTGCTCAAATACTTACTGAATATACATTTTTGTTGATGCCATAAGTGCTGTTGCGTAGTCTAATATACAAATACTATCAGTGCCTAGTTTTAGTGAATTTGCATGCATTATGATTGCACTGCGGCGGTGTGTATTTCTATTTATTTGTGCCCCAAGAAAATACAATGAGCACAAACAGCGTAAACCTTTAAGGAATTTTGGTAGTTCTGGCTTGTGTCTTTGAAGTTAATCATGGTATGTTTCCATTGCAGCTGGGATTCCAAGAAACATACGGGCTACGTGGGTCTTAAAAATCAAGGTGCTACGTGTTACATGAACTCACTGCTACAGACTCTATTCTTCACAAATCAACTCAGAAAGGTAGGTACAATACAAGTGTTCAATAAAAAGTTTCATGCAATTCATGACAAAGAAAATTTGTTGGTAATTTTTGAGCTCAGCCGGTTTCTGTTAAGGTGACCTGAGTCAGGGTTTGTGAAAATGGTCTCAAATTGCTAAAAAATTACCCTTGTGGTTAACAAAAACAAAAACAATTTCACATGTCTCCCAAGTCCTATGACTATTGCCACTGATTCATTGAAATTTTTAACTTAGTGGAAACCCTTCCCATTGATTAAGTGACTGCTTTTAAATGTTAAGAGTGTTTTACCCTTTCAGGCTGTGTATCTGATGCCGACAGAAAGTGATGATTCTTCAAAAAGTGTTCCTTTGGCATTGCAACGGGTATTCTACGAGCTTCAGTTCAGCGACAAACCAGTAGGCACAAAGAAACTAACAAAGTCATTTGGGTGAGTGGAAGGTTTAATGTTGTCATTGTCAGGGATCCATTCAGATACTCGTGTATGACTTGATGATGGATCAATTGATTTGATACCGAGGGCATTGCATTGCTCGTACGAAGTTCAATTTAAGGTTGAAATTCACAATATAACATAACCTAGTAAGTACGCGTCCTGCACTTTCAGGTGGGAAACACTGGATTCATTTATGCAACATG
The DNA here is from genome assembly GCF_910592395.1 of Lineus longissimus. NCBI lineage: Eukaryota > Metazoa > Nemertea > Pilidiophora > Heteronemertea > Lineidae > Lineus > Lineus longissimus. The sequence continues at coordinate 18,663,951 of NC_088308.1, read as the reverse complement.
ATGTTCAGGAACTATGCAGAGTGGTAAGTACTGTGATTTGAAACGTTTTGCTTGATCCTGGATTCCGTAACATTATACTTTTTGGAGGATAGGCTGCTGGTCATCACAGGTTAGCTTCTCAGTTATGACTGGTTCCCATTTATACCCCTGGGTGGATAGAAGCAAAGTTGGATGGTGGAGATAAGTGGCTTGTTCTGGGACAAGGAGACACAGTGGTGCTGGTGCTGGTCTCTCTTGACCTTCTAACTAAAGAAGACCTGCCAAGTCTTTGATCATACCGATCTACTGTCCGAACCTCATTTGGGTTGATATTTATTTACATACATGAAGAATGCACAGGGTACCGAACTGATATTGATTGGATATTATTTTTTGATTTTAGCTCCTGGATAACATGGAAAGTAAAATGAAAGGTACCTGTGTCGAGGGAACCATTCCAAAGCTCTTTGAAGGCAAAATGCTGGTGAGTATGGGTCACTCTGACACTCCAAGAAATGTTTCTTGGGAAAGCCTCAGCTCTAGAAAAGTTGTGATTGTTGAAGGGGTGAAGGGAGGAGCTCAATGTAAAGCTCTGTGCAGTTTAAGATATGCTGACGTGCTTACACATTGCAAGGTTCATTGAATAGCGTATAATATTAGATCTAGAATACTACACTGCAAAATGTGTTAAAATTTGCACATACATGTACTATTTTAAGGCAGACCTGTTGTTTTGTCCACAAATCGACTTGTAGATTCAGTAACTTGCTTATCTTGTTTTTGTATTGGATGTCCCTTTTTTTCTCCAGTCCTACATCAAATGTAAGCAGGTGGATTACATGTCATCTCGGCAGGAGCCTTTCTATGATATCCAGTTGAATGTGAAAGGGAAGAAAAACAGTAAGTCCTGTTATACCATAAATTATGACAACTTGGTTTCCATTTGGCAATGGTTGAAATCATGATGTCTGAGACTCAGTACAGTCTGAGACTCAGTACGGTCGATAAGTAAAGGTTATTACCCACTGACATAATGACACCTATTTGTAGTGCAAATAACGATGCAGGTGAAAAAAGAGAACACCCAAGTATGGCTCAAAGACAGGCGTTGGACATCTGTTAAGGCTATCCATTTGCTATCAAAAGTGATACGAGCTTCAGAGCCTTCCGTAGAGAAAAATATTGTTGCTACATGATGCCCTGAGGTCAAGCCTCCCCCTTGGATCATGAAAGGAAGGCTCTAGCCCCCTTGGTTACATGTTCATTCAACAAACCAACCTAAGCTCATATGTTTTCACCTTTCCTTTCAGTCTATGAGTCTTTCAAGGATTACATCACACAAGAGACCCTCGAGGGTGACAATAAGTATGATGCTGGGGAGCATGGTCTGCAGGATGCAGAGAAGGGAGTCATATTTTTGTCGTTACCACCAGTACTGCATTTACAATTGATGAGGTTCCAATACGATCCCATCACTGATGCCAATATTAAAATCAATGACAGGTGAGCCATTCGATTTATAACTGCATTAAAGAGGCGTGCCTAGCTCTCCTCTACAGTTCAGAAAAGTGATGTCTTCATGACACTTGAGGCATCTGTGGTACCATTCATTGAGTAAAAGAGATGAGTCAGAATCGAAACTTCAGACTGTTGTTGGTTTCTTTCTTCATTTATGACTTCGATAAGTCCTTGTACTGCAACAGTCGTCGTATTATTGCTGTATACGTCCCAGACACTACACAGTTAAGCACAGAGTTCCCTGGTTGTGGTACAGCTCCACCTTTTCAAAATTACCTGCCATATTTTGATGATGCTTCTTATTGCTGCAGGTTTGAGTTTCCGGAGAGACTCGAGCTTGACCGGTTTCTCCAAACGGAAGAGCCCACACCTGCCACATATATCCTGCATGCTGTGCTGGTGCACAGTGGTGATAATCATGGGGGGCATTATGTAGTCTACATAAATCCCAAAGGAGAGGGAAAGGTAAGAAATTGATCTGAATCTGATTTCCTGCATGCTGTGCTGGTTCACAGCGATGATTAGCCTGGAGGGGACTTTGTTGTCTACATAAATCCCAAAGAGAAGGAAAGGTTTGAGTTTGTGTAATCTGAATCCAAGGCATGCAAGGCTTACATTCCACTTCTACTGCTGCAGTTGGGAGTTTATCTGCAGTTAGAAAGTAGAATGCGTATGCTCGCCTGGTCTTGTGGGCGCTGGGTCCATAACCGGAATCTCATCACATTCTCCAAACCTGCCATCTCCATGTTGCCCAGTGACCAGGAAACATGGACCTGATACCCAAACTCTTTGGCATCAAGAAGAAATGTAGTTTTGTGTTAACTTCATAAACCATATATCTGATCGTGTCTGAATTTGTCAATATGACTTTATTGTCTATTGCAGTGGTGTAAATTCGATGATGATGTAGTTTGCCGGTGTTCAAAGGAAGAGGCCAAAGACCATAATTTTGGTGGACATGACGATGACATCACAATCAAGCGGTATACTAATGCTTACATGTTGGTGTACATCAGAGAGAGTAGTTTTTGTAAGTATTTCATGGTTTTCGTTGGGCGTTGCTAAGTATCAGTCATGCTGCTTTGCTAACTTCTGAGTAGGACATTTACATAAAACATTGTTGAGAGTGTATCAGTGTTAAAAGACAAAAGGGCCACTTACGGATTCTGTATGAGCCAGTATCCTATATTTACTGCCACTTATCAAACAGTCACCTGTGATCTCTGCGTCTACTTACTTTGTGAAGATTTCAACTTTCTTGAGCACTTAGCACTTAGCACTTACCATATATCTGTCTTATTTCAGCTGAAGTATTACAAACAGTTGATGAATCAGACATACCTGACTCACTAATACAGCGGTTACAGGAGGAAAAGTAAGTCACCTGAGGGTGTACACTTATTTGCCTTAGTGTCTGTACATTTGGCATCAACGCACCCGGATTTATTGCTAAGGAAAGCCGGTGAAGTACTGGAATTAGAATATTGATATCTTGAGAACATTTAAAGTGTGCCACTGCAGGTTGATATTGTTGGCCAAGCGATCCTCGGATTCTGCAGGGGAGGGGAGGGGTAGTCCATCGCAAGCAAATCATATATCCTACTTGAATGGGATCTTTTGCTTGCCTTTGGCTTAGCACATGGAATCTCAATTTTTGTCTCTGTCGAACCAATTGATTATGCCTACCTGTAACTGATTGTTGAAACTTAGAGGTTACCCAGATTTCCTTCCATGAATGTTCTGAAACTAAATTTAACTTTAACCTCTTCTCAATTTCAGACGGTTAGAAGCCCAGAAAAGGAAAGAAAGAAATGAAGCCCACCTGTACATGCAAGTGAATGTTGCAACAGAGGACCATTTCGATGGCCACCAGGGCAATGATCTCTTCGACCACGAAAAAGCTGCCTACAGACAATTTAAGATTAAAAAAACCTCATCGTTAGCTGAATTTATGGGAATACTCTCAGAAAATTTAGTAAGTTTTATTTATGTGCAAAGGATTCATCAATCTTACTCTTGAGTGTGTCGAGGAGAAAAGTTTAAGTCGGGTAGATTTTCTCCTTCCTCACAAGTCCTGCATAAGTTTCATACGTAAAGAATTTTCTGTGTGGCATCAAATTCTTATCTGATGTTGTAAAGAACTTGGTGAAGCCCTGGGTTATCCACTGTCCCCAACAAATTGTTCTTGCTGTTGAGATGCTCAGACCAGATTAGATGGGCTGTCAGAGCTGCGCGGTGAGAACATCAGTGCCTGTCACCTCTGATGTCCTAAGTTCGATTCCCAGTTGGCCCCGGTATACTCATGTGATGGAGAGGGCAACTCTCTTTAACAGCGCAGGTTTTGTTCAAGTTCCCCTGTTTCCTGTACAGTACATCTTGCTGAAATATTGTCTGAAGATCGAATAATGAGCCAAGTTACAATGTAGCTTGCAAGCGCTCGACACAATATTCTTAAAATAAGACATGAAAATGACTGCAATAGGCTGTATTATCAATGTTACTTTTTATATTTTCAGAAATATCCAGTGCAACAATTGCGGCCGTGGCCCTTCACCTACAGACAGAACCAGACATACAGGCCTGGTATCATAGATGTAGAAACTAGTTTAGACCGGTCGGTAAGTGCACAATTTACCTTCAAATAGTTTCCAACCTTTATTTTTCAGGTGAATGTGGTCTCTTCATGTAGATGAATCCTTCCATAGAAAGCTACATTCTTATTTTCGATATTTCCCAAGTTGGAAGAAACACTCAAAAGGGGTTGTACTGAACAAGTGTCATCTGGTGGGATTATGGATTAGTTGGAAATTTAAGATTCATACACCATTGTTATGAATGGAAAACAGTTGAGTTAGATGTTTTACAGCTCCCTCTCCTCTGCTGCAGTCATTTCCGCTTAATAACAAGTGAATTTCAATTATTTCGTGTCAATTTCAGATCCAGGAGATTGCTGATAATGACAACCCCTGGACAATATTTGTACAGACGCTAGACCCGGAGAGTCTGATCGACAAGTTGCCAGTATTCGATAAAGAAAGTGAGTAAAATGATTACTGTTAAGTTGGGAAGAGCAAAAAATTGGAAAAATACTCCTTCTTATATAACTGCATGAGAGATAGTACAAAAATATCTGTGACCTAGAAATTGACTGGTTTGCAACTTGTATACTCGTACATGCATCCACTGAATCAATTTTTCTAAGAAGACCTTGTTGGTAGGTCCAGAGTATGTATGTAAGGCCACTAGTTCTCGCAGTCTGGGTGTCATCATAAAACTGATATCATGTATTTTTCCAGGTCGGAAAAGAGGTAAACATGCCTTTACTTGAAATTTTGTACAATAGGTTGCCTTTCATGCCCATCAAATATTAAAGGGCGCATACATACATTGCTTGGCTTGATAAACTCCCTTGGTGTAATAAAATAACCTATACCTTGTCATTTGGTCCGGATCACACAGTAATATTAATAATATTAATTAGTTATACGAGGATTTTTTAATTTGTTGATACAAATTTAAAGTATGACGCTTCTGTCTCGCCACTTTAGTTTTAAATCAAATGTAGGTCAGCAATAACGAAGAAGTCAATGTAGCTAGTAGCTGAGGAGTAGCTTTGAAACATTTCGCTTGTTTGGTGTTGTGCTCAAAGGCAGCGGCTGTTTTGAACATACCCACCCTTCAACATTCTGGCCCACAAAGAAGAATTTCAATATGTGAAATAATAGTTGTTGAAACACAGCTTTATATTCGAGCACTTCAGCATATGAAGTAAAAGTTGTTTGAAAATTGATTGTAGGTTTTCTACAGTACGAAGACATTTAGCACACTTGTGATCTTAACCTTCCTTGTTTATTTATTCTTTCCAGGTGATGTCTTACTGTTTTTCAAACGTTATGACCCCAAGACGAAAAGCATATCATATTGTGGCCATATGTGCTTATCCATTACGACTCGAGTGTGTAAGTATCATCTGGTAGCATGTTCTTACAAAACATAAAATTTAGCGTGTTTCAGTTATGGTCGCTTTCTTTAAAAGTGGATTGGATGGCATATTGAAATTGGCCAAAGAAGAGCATATCTCACATTATACCTTTTGTTTATTGCAGCGGATTTGGTACCAGTATTGTGTCAGCGTGGTGGCCTGCCCCTCGGAACGCGGTTACTCATCTTTGAAGAAGTGAAGCCTAACCTAGTCGAACTCATAGAGGATCATGACCAGCCACTGGAGAAAGCACTCGATGAACTCATGGACGGAGACATCCTCTTGTTCCAGAAGTATGACCCAGAATATGCCAACCTCGAACTGCCAACTGCAGCGGAATATTTCAAGTGAGTAGGACATATATATGACCCTCTGTTAGTGGTGGAAAAGGCAACTTCAACTTTAGGTTTGCACCTCCATGCAAGAACTTTGGTTGAGATCATTGCTTACCTGTGCATCACGCCAAAGGTGAGGAAGTGAATCGTTCTAGCTCAAATTGAATGCCTTGAAGAACATGTGACAATCTATTGTCACGATGCAGCTGTTGAAAGGTGTAAAGGGTTAACTAAGACTCGCCTGCAAAGTATCTACCTGATATGTAAACATCTGATATAACAGTTTCCGACATTTTGTCACTGCCACCTAACCGATTCTGTTTCATTTTGCAGAGATCTGTACTATAGGATAGAAGTAACTTTCTGTGATAAAACACTCCCCAATGACCCTGGCTTCAACTTGGAGCTATCCCAACGGATGTCGTATGACCAAGTTGCCAACGCTGTAGCCCAGCAGCTGGGAACAGACCCATATTTAATTCAGTTCTTTAAATCCCAGGGGTAAGTAGAGCATGTGATCTTTAAAGGCATATCAAGTAGTTTATCTTGCCACATTTGGCTCGCCAGATTGTTTGCTTCCTAAAGTATAGGCTGACATGTTGTTTCAATATTGAAAAAAGAAACTGGTACCGTATGATGGATTGACCAGGTGCTGTCGAACACAAAATAGATTATAAAGAATGGATTAAAAGAACGAAATTGGCTCCCACCAATGGTTGCATTGTGGATTCAGACACGTTGCAACTTGAGTAGGGCTCAACCAGTAATTGATTCTTCGCCTATTTTTTCCAGCTATCGAGATGGCCCCGGAAACCCCATTAGGTGTTCATATGAAGGTACCCTGAAGGACCTTCTGACGTTTTGCAAGCCTCGACAACCAAAGAAAATCTATTACCAGCAGCTGAGCATTAGAATCAACGAATTAGAAAACAAACGACAGTTCAAGTGCACTTGGGTGAATTTCAAGCTGAAGGATGAGGTAAGTATTTACCCTTTGCATCCAGGGGTGCCTGATGTCAGGAACTGCCTAATCAAATGATCCAAGCAGGATAGTGTCAGTTTATATAAATCTACTTCTCGTTTAACTTGTAGCTGAAAAACCTCTGTAGACAATTCTTCATCAGTCACCATCATTGAAGAGAAGTGTCTGGAGACAGTTCCAAGCAGATGTTCACACTTACTTGCTGAATTGTTTGCACTGTTAGGTTTATCTGTAGCAGCATCTACACCTGAGTTCTTCAACTATCATTGGTGTGTGCATGGAATAGGTACACATAGTTTATGAGTGTGAAAGCGTTGGTCAGTTCAGTTGAATCAAAGTCGTTATGAGACAACTTTTTTTCTCATTATTTCAGAAGGAACTTGTGCTATTTCCAAACAAGAATGGCTGTGTGGCTGACTTGTTGGAAGAGGCAAAGAAAGATGTGGAACTCTCACAAAATGGATCTGGTCGGCTAAGGTAAGAAATGAAGGTTTTTCGTGCCCTGGGGCATCCTACTACTGGGTGTCCAAAAAAGCTGTTGTTTCCTCTGCCAGAACCATGAGTCATTCATCCCAAATGGTTTCTCGCGAACACCCTACTATATTGATACTTGTAAAACCAACAAAACCTTACAAACCATACGACGCTGGTGGTACAGTGTTGTGTAATGAGAATCCTAGTTATGTAAGGAGAGGTGGTGTGGTCTGGTGCATAGAGTGTTGAGCTCATAATCAGATTATTGTAACTGGGGCACTTGGTCAGCCACTTTACGTCGATTGCCATCTCCTTTGAATGAGATACAAGTCGAAGAGTGCCAATTCCAGGGCAAGCTAATGACCCCATTAGCCCAGTTTCCAATGTTGTATCCCATTTCAGATTATTAGAGATCATTAGCTACAAGATCTTCTCAATCCAAAGGGATGATGTGCTATTAGAATGCCTCAACTCGGCAGGGACCAAGACGTATCGGGTGGAAGAGATCCCCAAGGATGAGATGGACTTGGGAGAGGATGAAATTCTGGTGCCAGTTGCTCATTTCCACAAAGTATGTATTTACCAATAGTATTATCTTGTAGTTGTAGAGTCAGTATCTATATTTTTTTGAAAACATGACGGTTTTGGATGAATGGTACTAAATACTGACAGCTCTCAAATAAACAAACAAGATTTGTTTAGGACTGGTGGCTGCAATGTGTAGCTGCACTTTTCAAAAGACTGTATAGTCGTGACCACAACTATTTTGAATTTCTTTTCTTTTCTTGAAGCATGACTTTGCACAACTAGTAGTAGTTGTTACCAGATGTACATTGAAATCATATTGCAAGTCATATTTTTGTCCCATTCCTTTTCAGGAAATATTTGCAACATTTGGGATCCCATTTTTATTGAAAATGAAACATGTGAGTACTGTTCAGCACCAAATGATTCTCCTGTGATCTTCAGGGATGGTTATGTCCTCGGATGAAACTCAACTCACAACTCAGTTTGTACACTCAATACTTTTGGCATCTTGGCATCTTATTAGTTTTGGAACAGACCTTTTCAATGAATACACAGCCTTTGCACTGAAATGCCACATCATCTCAATCTAATTGAAAACATAAGGGAGGTTTCGTGAAATAAGTATTCATCATACCAGGAGAGGATTTCACATCAGAGAAAATTGTGAACTTCATCCCAAGATTCTTCAGTTATGATGATAATCACTACATGAAAATGGTTAGGGTCTGCTGGTTGATAAATCCAAAATTACATTGCAATGGCGTTGTTTAATTTTCAGGGGGAGGCATTTGCAAAGGTGAAAGAAAGAATTCAGAAAAAGCTAGACGTGCCGGAAAAAGAATTTGAGAAAGTAAGTTGACGCTCCCATCTGTTTGTAAGCGTCCCTTTTCACCATATTATTATAATGCAAGCACCCATCCCTCGAAACAGTTTCTCAAAAAGCCATCTCGTAAAGGATCGCTTGAAGGAACTGACATGCTTAGCCATCCTGAGATGGCTTGGCAACTTATTCAACAGACCAGGACCACTCGCCGAAAAACTTCTAGTTACTTCTTATTTGAACTGTATTTGATGTTGCATATTTCAGTGGCGGTATGCTCTGGCAATTATGGGGAAACAAAATTACATTGCCGACGAAGAAGACATCACTGTGAATATTGGTGATTTCATGCCGCAGCCAATGCAGGGTAAGTGGTCAGATTAACTTCAGTTCAGAGAGGGGCACTGCGGTTTTCTAGCTGGGGTGCCAAACTTCCTCTATAGAGTTGTTCAATACCTGACATATTAACACATCGCTTGTGAGGTCGTACAAACTTAGGTTTAACACATGAGTTGTTTGTGATTGACTCCTCTTCCTCTCTGACCTATGAGTGTGACAGAGTTGAACTGGCTGGTCCATGTTCAGAAAGTGTTTTGAGAGAAATCCAGTTAAATTCTAGTTACCAGTAATATTTTAACATTTTCATATTAATTTGGTGACTCACAGTCACGTCTATCTCTGGACATTATAATTTTTGCAATTATTTTCTACATCACATGATACATAATATCTAAGTATTACTCTTTTTCAGCTGGAGGCATGCAGGCCCGTCCGTGGTTAGGTTTGGATCATGTGAACAAGACACCCAAGAGATCTAGGTACAACTACATAGAGAAGGCAATCAAGATCCATAACTAGGCTTGGTTTTGAAAGGAGAGCCATGACTAGGCTTGGTGTCGACTCAAGTTGATTCATAACTTGGCTCGGCTTCAATTGTAGTTGATCCAGAACAAGGCTTGGCTTAGTTTTGACTCAAGTTGAACTAGAACTTGGCCTGGCTTGCTTTGGATTCAAGTTGATCCATGACTAGGCTTGGTTTCAACTCAAGTTGATTCATAAATTGGCTTAGTTTCAACTCAAATAGTTCTATGACTTGGTTAAATTTTGGCTCCAGTTGATCCACAACTACTAGAAGCTTGACTCTGTTTCTAGTCAATTTGATCCAAACCTAGGTTCAGTTTGAACCCAAGTTGAAACGAGCTGAAGATTCTGTATTGTAAATTGTATATGGCTGTACAGGACGTTTGAGGAAACGTCATTGGTGCACTCGGAGGTAGAGTAGATCCTGATGGACTAGTCGTCATGTACCCGAGTGTCATTTACCTTGATACAGTATAATGCCCCTAAAAAGTGTCACTTGAAAAGGTACTGGATTGCTTTAGTTTTTGAGAAGTCTGTACTAGAAAATTGTGTGACAACTTTTTGACTTTCCTGGGTTCGATAAGTGTGTTAGTATAAAGAAATTGCACACAAGTTTCAAAAAGTCTGACTACTGATCTGTATCAACAAGACTTTGCTTTGCAAAGGGCCTTTTTAGGGGACATTCTGAATGGGGTTGGTAGTAATTTTGGCAGATAGCTCCTCTTAAGTGATGGGCAGATTGAAGGTATTTGTTTGTGCGGGTAGAAATTGTCATTTCCTATTTGGAGAGAGAGACCTCATAGTTGAAGAACCTGATTGGCATTTGGCATTGGTATAAATGTACAGAAAATGGCATGCAATGTAGGACAAGTTGAAGGCATTTGATTGTGTGTGTTGACATTTTCACTCCCTATTGAGAGAGACCTCGAGTTGGTTAAAGCACCTGATTGGCGTTTGGCATTTGTATGAATGTATCTAAAATGGCAAAGAGTTTTTTGATACTCACAAAGAAAGCACAAAATGCTTTTTCAGTTTGAGAACTGAAGGTTACCACTAAGTTTTATTCAGTTTTTCTCAGATTGTTTTTCTTGAAGATATGGGTCATACCAGCTTCACAAATACTGGACCATATGTGAAAATAGTTTTCTTCTTGGTATGACGACTTGTAGACCTAAGTTTGCTAACTTTTGGTGTTAACGCCACAGATGTTTATTTCTACAGACAGTGGACAGCTTTGCTGTAAGCCTGTACATTTTTGCATTTGGTTAATTTTGCGATTCGTGAAAATTTTAATGCAGAGAGAAGTAAAAATTAAGGATGTTGACAGTATTGGATGATTATCAAGCTTGATTGATCAGGCAGGCTTCTCATTTATGTTTCAAAACGAAAAAACATCTGGCCTTTTTCTATTTGTACTATCTAGAAAGGTTCCTGGTTATACTGTGACTTAATCCATGGTTTTTCCTGAACATACATAAACACGCAATGGGCATGAGATGTGATATCACGTAATTATATAAGTGTCTACCGGTAATGACTAGGCCTCGCTCAGAAAGTATGGCCTAATATTTGATATTGCTTAAATTCGATGTTGTATGACAGTCCACAAAAATATGCTGGAACCAGTTGCAATGTAAAAACATGCCTTGAATAAATAGCTGATAAAATGAATCTTTTTTTAGTGATAATAGTGTTTAAAAATTTGTCTTGACGGTAATTGTTAATTTGCCTATTTCCAGTTTGATGGCAGGTATTGGTGAACTTGATCTGTGTAGAGGATCTCATCGTAATGTTGTGATGTAACTATCTTCCATAAGAAAATACTTTTTGCAGTGTTTGTCGAGACAACTGATACTGCCAGTCATGTATCAATTTCGATGTTTAGTAAATATCGAAATGTGATTTTGACTGCTTTTAACCCCAAGCGATTGTGGTTGCGTAATCAAAACTACTGCCACCAACATGAGACACAGAGCATTTAACGCTGTAAGCAGTGGTCCATTGCAACCAAGGTGTTTACGATTTGATGTCTTCTCATGTTCATCGTTCCCAAATCGAGTACGCACGGAGAGAGAGATATTCACCTCAGCACATTTCATTTCACCTCTGCAGAGTGTCTACACTAATTGTGCTATAAGCTGGAAATGGGCGAATTTTAAATTTTGTACAATTGAAATCATAATCACTTCAATGGCTTGGGTTGATTTCAGTAAGATTCTGGATATTTTGTGTGTGTTTCTGTTATTCAAAAGGTTAAATTTTCAGTCATTGTTGCAGCACTTAATATAAATATATGTATTCTACAACAGCTGAATGTTTGCTCTTGTGTGCCCTCAACCTACTACATGTAAATGTACAGTGGAACCTCCCTATAGCAGAAACCTCTGTGATCAGGACACCTCTAATAAGGTCTGCTATCTTCATTCAATTTGACCTCTGCAATCTGGTCACCTCTCTATTGAGGATGCCATTTGTCAGCATCAGTAAATTATAGAAGTGTGTTGCGAGCGAAATTGATATCTTTTCTAGTGGATTATACCAACACAGATGAATGTTCATGAACAAATTTGTAATTGTGTCTTTTAGACCAATAAATTAAGTTCAGTGTACATAATAACCTTGATTTGACAATAGTTTGAAGAGTTCTGTTGATACAGGTTCTTTTGTCCTCGTCTTTGTCGCATGCTGTAAAGTTTGATTGGCTTCAAAGAGATTTACCCTGGCACCACACTTGACACATTATGACAACTTCTGTCTTTGAAGGTGAACATGAGTTATTGTGGAGTTCCTGTGTCAGAGGCTGTGCTGGGATACCTCAGCAATTGTGCACAAACCTTCGTGTACTTTTCCAGATGCTTTTCTTCATTTCAAACGCATTTCAGATGGGGAGATCTTTCCCAAGAAGCAGAGAGTACAAATTTCAGTAAATTGTAAATGTGAATCGTCAAACTTTGTCGTAACCTGGTTAAGTCTGTGCCCCACAGGGACAGAGTACCTCATTGTAACTGCAGAGGATGGCGATGATGATGAAGCTTATAAATAACACCTGGTACAGAGTTTGTAGATTGTGTCTATGAGTATGTAAAAATCTGTGCAATAAACCTTCGAGCTCAGGACAGAGAAACTAGGGCATTGGAAGAAATGGTGCCATCAAATATATAGTGATGCCTGCCATACACCATCGGATTTTCAATTCCAATATTCTGAACATGCTGATTCTTGTCTTGTGAGTTCATAGATGTGTTCTAGCCCAAGGCCCTGAATCGGCATTTTCAGAAAATGTGACAAAAAATCTGTTTGTGCAACATGCATTGGGTGTTTAGGTAGAGTAAATAACATCCGTGTGTACATTACATGTAATTGCGTGGTCTACCATCTTGACACTTTGAGATGGGGAAGATTGTTGTAGTTAGCCGAAATTGAAATGCTGGTCGTCATAACTGCAATGATTTCGAATAAAATGTTCTCCCAAGATTGTTGTAGTCACATAGGAACAGCAGTTAAGCTTTCATTGCAAAATGTTCTAAGATGGCCTGTAAAAATGTGCCTAAAGCATTATTAGTTATTTATTGTTACTAGAAATATCTAGTAACATTAGGGGAAGATGATGTTGTGAGGTAGCTTGCCTGGTTGTGAGAGAGTGAGTTTAAAATACTGACTGATCCCGTCATTTGATAAAGGTCTCAGGTCGAACTGTAGACTCAACCGACCCCCAGTCATTTGATAAAAGTCTCAGGTGGAACTGTAGATTCAACTGATCCCAGTCATTTGATAAAAGTCTCAAGGTCCAACTGTTGAGGTCAAATTTGTTCAGAGGACAAAGTGTAAATGTTGATTGTGAGTTTATGAACAAGTTGAGGAGTTAGTTGAAGCAGTGATCACAAATCTATCGTAGGTCTGTTGGGGCCGATATGTCTTTATTCATGTTGAGGAATCTGCTTCACATTTTCTGGACTGCATTATATGAAGGGGGAAGTCAATTAGAAAAACCAAACACTTCCTAAGGGGCGATTTGAACTGTAGGGTGTATTCTCAGATTTGCCTACCTAAATTTCAGATCTCAGGCTGTTGACTCATCTTGGGATGGCATTGATGTTTGGCCCAATCTGCTTCAGTGTTTTGGTGAACATTCACTTGGGCTGTTTTCGTCATGATTTCACCTTGTTGCTACTTTTCCACAGGCATTGGACGTTTGCGAATAAGTTTATCTGTATCATTGTTAGTATAAATATGTACAAAGCCTGTGGATTTGTGCTACAAAGCAAAAATTGCAGGAAATACAACCCAAGTTCACAAGTTCGTATCATCACTCAACGGTTGATGACTTTGAAAGTTTTTGTGATCAAGGCCAATGGATCCTGTCTGTAAAAAACGATGATCATTAGTATTTCGGGATATGTTGTGGTTTTGGCTCCAAAAAGGTACAGGGGAGGGTTGTTGGTAAAAAAGATTTCAGTGAAGGGTAGAAGTGTTGTATATTGACAGATCCTGTGACTACACACAGGCCAATGTGGTGGTAAGGTAAGGAGGTACAATTATAGTCCTGGTACAGTTATAGCCTCTGTGTGCATTAACGTGTACTGCAAACTGTTCTATACATTTTAGGGGCAATAATTGTACCAGGGCTACCGCATGTAAAGGTCAATCTAGTGTTTTTTCCGAACCAATCAGATAATGATAATTTGTGTCCCCGCAGCATTTGCCTGTTTGTACAAAGTTGTAATTTCTTCCCTGTGAGAGATAGTTGTGCTGGTTCCATGTGATGGGAATCAAATTTAAGCTGTCGGTTATGTTCTTGAATATACAGTGTAAGTCATAATCTTCTCTTCTATGTATATTTAGCCGTCAAGCTTATGAATAAAAAATGATTCATTTTAATGCACATCCAGCTTTGTATTCAATTCTTGGTATTATCAATAATTAGTAAAGACCAGTCCTTATCAATTCTCTGCCCTCTTTAAACACAATATATTTCTGAACTTGTGGAGACCCTGACTGTCCCCAAATCACATGCCAACTTATCGGTGGTGAATATCAGTCCTAAAGTCTCTTCCTTGAAGGTTGGATATACATGTACGCACAAAGACAGTGGATCAGCATGCCAAATCACTCCAGAGGCAGATGTCTGTGGTGTTTTATTCTTCAGGTGACGTATGCAGATGATGTCGTAGTCATCATGGATGGTATCTGGGTGTCTAAAAAGAAGTGACCAAAGAGGTTCTATCTAACATACTTGAACAATTGGGACAGACTCTCATTTCCAGACGATCTCTCAACTCGGCCACGACAGCCGTTCTCTTTGATGATGCGTATACCATCGTTGTCATTCCAATTTAGTATAGATGTTTAGCTGATATACTGGTTTTGGCCGGTGGAGCAGTCCGAAATGACCCATAGGAAAAGGTTTCCTTTCCGCCTCATTTCATTATGATGGATTAAGCCATGGTGCATGGGGCAGTCATTCTACTTAGATGCGGCAGCCCTGCAAGATGCGGCAGTGAACAAGCGCACTAAAATCGAGCCTCTTATATAAAGCATTAGATTACTGTCACACTCTTTCCTCGTCTCTTTTCATATAATGTAATCTTTTAAGAGATTTTCACCGCCCACCTTGTGCGCGCAGGCCTATTTGGTCATGGTTCACTTCAGGCATTCATATTTCCCGCATGGGAACTTTGAAAGGCCTAGTCCCTGTTCCTGGTTTTGTAAGCCCCTTTTCAAGTGCGTTACGTGGCATAGAAATCAAAGATGTCTGCTGAAGAGGAAAACGCATGAGAAGTCGTTTCGAAATTTTAAGAAAAAAACGCATATTTTCTGGTAAGTTATTCTTCTAAATACACTTTCTCGATAGCTTGCGACTCGTTAGCTTCAACGGTCATCAGTAGTTGATGGTTTTGTTGGACCTAGTGGCTTTACTCATACTTGTCCAGCCGCCCAATCCAAACACTAGAATCCACGTGGATATGATTAGTCACATGGTGTATATGGTCCAGTCTCTTCATGCTGATTTGTCTTAGACACAACCATTTGCCTTTCTTTGCTGCTATGACATCCAGGTCTACAACTGGACATTTTGATACCGCTATGAAATAATGTAAACTCATCCCTCTGCTTCAACCCTACTAAAAATGTACCCTTGGCTAAGGCACTGTAAGGTATTTGTAGGGTGTTGTATGGTAAAGGAGGGAGTATTTTGGCCCGGGCCAAAGTACCCACCGCATTTACCTTAGAATACCCTACAAATACCTTACAGTACCTTAGCCAAGGGTACATTTTTTCAGTAGGACCATATCATATGCAGTTGCGTGTCTGAGAAATCCCTGAACGGGTTCATTCTCTTCATTACGTCATCATTCTATAGGCCTCTTCACAGGACTGTAATAGTAATACTCCCAAATTCGCCCGCATGCAAGATATGTTTTCAAATGGAAAATAAAAAAAGCTCGGGATCCTGACATCTAATATTTAAGATTGTGGCCTGTCCCAGTCAGACAGCATATGTCTCTGAAAACGGACGGCAAATCACTTGTGGTTTCTCTGAAAGTTCTTCATGTCGATTATCTTTTATTCTCCAGGTCCATGTCGACTTATCGGCGGTGAATATCAGTCCTAAAGTCTCCTCCTTTCCGTTTGAAGGATGGATATACGCACAACGACGGTCGCG
Source organism: Lineus longissimus (assembly GCF_910592395.1). Classification (NCBI taxonomy): domain Eukaryota; kingdom Metazoa; phylum Nemertea; class Pilidiophora; order Heteronemertea; family Lineidae; genus Lineus; species Lineus longissimus. Next base: position 18,647,808 of record NC_088308.1, on the reverse strand, counting down.
ACGCCCGATAGTTGGAAAGCGCTCAAACTACCGAAGATCTCAAATGGATTTCATCGCCAAGATGTGACTGTCTTTTAGAACAAAGCTCCGCTTACAGTTATTATTGAAGATGGTAAAGAGTATCTTGAGTGATATATCTTAAATTGTTGTTTCGATAGTCATGCACTTTGAACAATAGGTTCGTGGTTTTTATAGCCATGGCCTAATCATATCTTGATGATTTATTGGTTTCTGCAGCTATGCACCTTGATCTGCAAGTGGGTTATTCTTAAGACATTCACCTTGATATGTTAAAGCTTGGCAATAGGTACCACCATTGATTAAACTCCTTCAACATGAAGTGAATGCCGATTTAAAACCTGGGAAACTGTTTTCCAGAAAAGAAAGAACAGACTCCCGACCTTGAAATTGCCAATCACTTTGTTTTGAAGCCGTTCCGATTGATTTTGGATTTCAGGTTCTAGCCAGAAAGGGGGTACCTAGGCCTATAGCCAACCCTCAATGGGTTCTTGATTTCTATAGCAATGCACTCTGATATTTATTGGGTTATTGGTTTCTTTACCTATGTACCTTGATCCGCAAATGGTTTATTCTTCAGACATTCACCTCGATATGTCAAGGGGTTCTTGGTTTCTATAGCTATGCACCGTGATATGTGTGATTCGTGTTGAATTATGACTAATGTCGTGTCCAAAGACAGTTTTAAGCCAAAACGTCCGGCGAAGACAGAGTGTGTAAACGACGACCACAACGTCAGACCCGCAAGCCATCGTCTGCTACCGGAGGAAGCGGTCCTCAAATTTCAATGACACGTTTTATCCGTATAGGGCGGATCTAATGTGCTTATGAATTGACAAGCGGGTAATATGTAAAGTCAAGAACTTAGTGAGCCCCCCTTTAGGTCGGGGGAGCTCCCCCGAACCCCCCTACGAGCATATGTTAAGTGCAAGCTCTAACAACTACAGCTTTTACAATGGGGGGACACCCCCCAAACCCCCCTCCGTCGACATAGGTTTTTACCAGTGCGTTGGGGGGAAGCTCCCCCCAAACCCCCCCGGTGGACAGTCAACTAGCCCTTCTGTGTCATACTGCTGGAGGGGGGGTGCGATGGGACCATCCATATAGTTCCTTCCGACACATTTTTGTTTTGGTAATGTAATACATTGTGATTGACCTTATTCACGGGAATCGGGCGTTTCCAGTGATATACGACACAAATGGGTTGTCCTCATGCATTCACTTTCGAAACGCATTTTAAAATAGATGTTACGTCCTGTTAATGGGGCACGTCATCATCGCGTACATTTGGGAAAAACTCCCTAACGAGACCGGAGCAGACGGCTGAAAGTAGTTTAATTATTGGCCGCTAGGGTACAGAATGTACGTCGCTCACCCGAATTTTTCACGCAACTATAGCTAAATAGAGCTAGTTCTAGTTTGTGATTCAATTTGATACTTCAGATTTGGGCAGTAGACCAATATAACTTAGTCGTCAGTGTGGTTTTAAGCTGGAAAAACGTATTTGTTTTTCTTAAAGTGCCTTTTTTGGACGGGTGTGTGCGATTGTTTTGTTTTTATGTCACGTGACCTCGATCATGTCGACACAAAATTGAAATAAACCACCCTTTTCTGTCATTATTTAGGACGGATATTTCTCTGATAAAAATATTAATATAATTGGCCAATTTCTTAGGCATATGATGTAGCGAATTCCCATGAAGATTTAAATTAATTTAAATTAATTTCAACCAATGGGATAGCAACCACCACCGGAAGATCGCGGAGAAATCGGTAAACTCAACGGAGTTAATTCAGAAATTTACCAAAAAAAATTGTTTGTAGGATATACAATATTTACTCTCTTTATTTCTCATCAAATCAGTATATACTCCCACACACACGTGTATCTTAAGAGCCCCTCCTAAAGGGGGGCTTATAAGAGGAAGCACAAGATGAAAGGATCGAAATGATGAATAATAGGTTTTGTCAATGGGCAGAGAAATATGTGTTTGATTGTTTGAAGCAGTCATGTCGACTCAATCTGAAGGCTGCGCCCGCGTCGCCCACTGTCTTTCCCGTCGTTCTACTTAAATACCTCTACTGTTATAATTCCTTCGAAACCCGATTTAAAACGGTGCTCTAATGATGCTCTATATGTATATTAACAGATTTAAGTGAATAATTCCTACTTATTTTGGTGTTTTGCGGTGTATTGTAGGCCACAGCTCGTGCCAGGCCTCCTGTCCAAGAATAGGAGAGGCCTACTTTCCTTGAAGTCCTTTTGAAAAATCCGACAATTAGTTTGGGTGTGGCACCTCCGACTTGTCCTCATTCGTTGGTGTAATTGGTTTCAAAGGTTTATTGGCAGGGTTTTATCCCCTCCGTCAAAATATGTTTACTAATTTGTAAGACAGTGTTTCGATATTGTATTTTGCAGTTGTACCGATCAACAATCGACAATCTCAATCAACTATCATCAGTCATCAATCAAGCAATGTTTGATGGAAATATAGACCTTAGAGAGAATAAGATTGTGTTATTATCAGTGCAAGACCAGTAGACTCGCGCCCAGTATCACCATTGGGGCGATAACAACTAAGTATTGACTGTTGTATTTCGTCGTTTGTCTTCTCTAACTTTGATGGGCGACCAACAATTTAAAACTAATAAAACTTTCATTTCATTTCAGGCATCTCAAGAAACCATTCGACACGGCCTCACACACTTCATCTTCGCTGTTCCTAATCAAATGTCACAAACCATTTTTCTTCTGTATCAGTTTCCAATCATGAATAAAGAACTGATTATTATTGCCTTTGTGTCTGTCATCAAGCTTAGAGGGGGCTTTATAGCCATGCTACAATTTATAGCATGTCTGTATCCCCACTCTCTTTGGCATCAACAAGTTACGAGCGAAGCCATGCATCGCATGATTATTTTTTTGACTTTCCTGGAACAGTTGATGAAAAGATTTGTTCTCCATCCAATCACAATCAGTAGTGCAGCCAATTGTCTTTATGCTGACAAAGGGGTGATGTGGAGCCTTTAGCCCAATGTGCAAATAATTCCCAAAATAACGAATCTCAGTTCACATTTAATCACATCAACAATTTAAAACTAATAAAACTTCCATTTCATTTCAGGCATCTCAAGAAACCATTTGACACAGCCTCACACACTTCATCTTCACTGTTCCTAATTAAATGTTACAAACCATTTTTCTTCTGTATCATTTTCCAATCATGAATAAAGAACTGATTATTATTGCCTTTGTGTCTTGTCTGTCATCAAGCTTAGAGGGGGCTTTATAGTCATGCTACAACTAATTGCATGTCTGTATCCCCTCAACACTCTCTTTGGCATCAAAAAGTTACCGAGCGAAGCCATGCACGATTATTTTTTTGACTTTCCTGGAACAGTTGATGAAAAGATTTGTTCTCCATCCAATCACAATCAGTAGTGCAGCCAATTGTCTTTATGCTGACAAAGGGGTGATGTGGAGCCTTTAGCCCAATGTGCAAATAATTCCCAAAATAACGAATCTCTGTTCACATTTAATCACATTTATTTCTCTTCAATGATGTTGAAAGCACACTCCATTGTGATCTGAATTCTTTTAAATTACAGGCAATACTGATGACAGAGACAGAGTTGACTGCCCAACGCTTACTTTGATTGTAAGAATTTGATACCTAGAATTGGATAAGGTGACGCATTATGGCTTCCACAATCTTAGTCTTCATTCTTTTTGCGGGTTAAACTTGTATCAGCCAAAAAGATGCTCGGTGGTCTGCTCTTTCTATCAACAGTGTGACTATTTGCTTCCAATTCGCCAAGTATTCGAATACAAAAAATCCATCATAAAGCCAAATGAGAACAACGTTTCTGATTCATTGTGCCAAACATGAAACTTATTTCATCCTGTACATTTTCAATCATATATCACAGTCAACAATACTTTTTTAGCCCGAACTCGAACCTAATAGAAATACTCAAGCGAATGTACAGCTCTCTATACATGGTTCCAGCTGGTTTCAAATTAACTTCTCACTCAGTCAGTGCACCAATGCCTGAAATAATTAACCACCAAAGCATGGCCAAATTGATTTAACTTGTTTAGAAGACGCCCCTTAATGGTCATCAGGATTCAACTGGTGTAAGGGATTCAAGCTACGACTCCTTTTAAGGGCCACTTTAGGTGGGAGCCGGAGGGCAGATTTGGTTTCAGCAATGGGTGAAAGGTGTCCCAACTATCTTGTAGGAGGAATATTTGTATAAGTTAAACCAGATACGGTCTCTAACAGTGCATATTAAGACCCCCTAGCACCCCCTTTAACCATACTGTGTGTTACAATTTCATGCACTGGACCACACACTTCACACTTCACAAAAGGATGTGTTTGTTGACATGATATATACCGGAACTTATTATTATAACCCTGATAACAAATAATACTGATTGACAATTCGAAAGTACATTATTATCTTAATTTTGTTTAACATTGAAATACACATTGTTCAAAACATTTTATTTGCATTCAACATCAACATGCTAGACCAGTGATGTTTTCAAAATGATGTCCAAAACATTAACAAAAACAGCACCACAAACAATTTTACGATTGCACAAAGTGCACAACATGAACAAATCACATGATTCACCTTCTGGGCTCTTAAAGGGTGAATACATGCACTGAATTTCATATTATCATTACCGGATCATCTTCTCCCTTTAATTTCTTGATTCTCACTTAAAAACTTTTTCCCTGTTTCAAATATTTACGACAACCCAGGACACAGTGAATAATCATGTATTTGCCAGCCAAATCTGCTTTGCAGAGGAGTACTGACTCTTCGGGTTCAGAAGCATTTCCCTGACCAGGCAATTTACATTAAATAAACAAAAATAGTAAATACACATATACATGTACATGTACACATAAATATCAATTAAATGCGTAAGGGTTAAGAATTTTTGCAATCCATTGTTTTCAATAAAATTGCTTAAGTCCCTAATTATTGAAATGTTCACACAAAAAAGGTTGTTATCATTAAAAAAAAATTGATCAGTACTATCAGACCCCCGACACTTATCATTTGAATATAAAATAGATTAACTGCACAGTATATTTCAATAGTCAAATACAGATATACTGGGCACTAAAGAATGCTTAACATTTTTGAAAATATCCACACAAGAGCAACACCAAATGGAATTAATTCTACAGACTGATATTTGTCTTGAGACCAACAGAATATTCAGCCAAACATGTTATGCTGCTGTAAAAAAATACTATCTTCATAATATCACTTTCTTATTTGATCTTGGTCACCTGAAATAAGCAAGACATTTGTTGCATTTGAACAATTGCATACCGGCAGAATTAGGGATATTTTATTCCTGACATACATAGTGTATCTAAATATGATGATAATGATATCACAAATTTTCCTTAAAAAAATACGTTTATCTTCCTACCACTAAAACAGAGGGAACGTTCTCTGCTAATGCAGTAATTTTATTGATCTGAAAGTGTACTTTGACTGTGCTGTCAGACCATGCATACTGTCCAACAAATTGGGGTGTTTTTAATCATGTCAGCATTCTGACTGTCGAGGAAAGTCAGATACACCCTCAGCGGTAAGTATTTAGATTCAAGGCTGCATCGGGTTATGTGCCACCCCATAGTTGGGCAATACGGTACCCATCTAGGTCGGCATGATCAAAAACCCATCACTTAAGTCATGGGTTTTTACTAAGACTGACCTAGAACAGAGCATATAACATAGCATTATCATCAAGGAATTATCATACCAGAAATATATATTTTCTTTCTGAAAAAAAGCTTATGTAGAATATTTCTTCCATTAGTAAGCATTGGGTTGCATCCTCTGAGTTAATACCGAGATAGGCCTACAAGACAGGTTGAGCAGCTACAGCTAAGCTATAACTAATACACATACACCACATCAATTCCTTCAAAACGTAGAGTAACGACTATGGTGGTCAAAGCGTCAACACAATGGTGGTGATACGTTATTGTTATCGTGCATTTATAATGATAAAATTTTACTTAACAAACCTGTTGCAAATATCATTACAGGATTCCTGCAAAACATACAGGATTCCTTCTATACAGAAAATAAGAAATATTTTTTTCTTCTACCATATCAAATCTGATTTCTTATCATATCATATACCTTGTAGTGTGCACAGTTTCATGCAACAGAATGACCATGTCCGACCATGACCATTTGAAACCAAACCGTGCATCAAATATAAGCTATTTCCAGTCTCTTATCCGACATAAAACCACTATGATTTGTTGGTGCTGAGCAAAATGCGTCTCTCACAACAAAAACATTCATTAGATCAAATAACCTGTGGCTATATCATGTGCCCATCTGGTATGAGAATTTAACCATTATGACATCACAGTACAGTGCTGGTCAGATGTAATTTCAGGATGTAGCCCAACGATTGTATGAGTGCAAGGTCTGCCTGAGTTTGAAAAAGCATGCAAACACTATTGCGTCATAGAAGCTGGTTATGGATGGCCAAAATACAAATATATATGGATTTTTGATGACCCTCCTCTTTATTCCAGAGTATCGAGAGTGAGAACAGAAATTTTTCATTTATCAAGGCACATAGCAAAAGCCAGCAAAAGAACACTGACAAAATACATCACAAAACAGTTTTGAATTCATAAAATGCCAATCGTCAACTTTGCAAATTTAAGATCATAACACATTGAGCAGCAGTTTTGATACTTTTTCCACAATCAAACTTCTGTCATCTTCCAATTTCATGCAAGTCAGCTGCCTTACTTGATAATAGGGGCCGATCTGTCATTAATAACAGACTTCCTTAAACGATTCTTTTGCGCAGCAAACGGATTATCCCTGAAAAATTGAAAGGAAGTATTCAGATAAATATTGAATGAGGTCCCATATGCATCTAACCCCAGTTAGTCCAATCCCTACCAACAGGCAGTCTCTGGCTCGTTTAATGGGACTTTGCAAACTGGAGCCATCTGGTGTCCAGATGATTCAATGCTCAAGAGGACAGGTATTGGCGAACAGTTTATTGCTGCAAATTATCCAACACAAACAATGACAAACATATGGCCATTCAATTGAATCATCGTGTAAAACAGTTTGGAATTCCAATCACGGGCCTCTCACCTTTATTTAAGTTTTCCAAACTTAATTTTACCAAAAGACCAAATTACGTTTATATAATCACAAGATAACAGAAGGCCGGAATGATAGGATTCTACAGTAACTCAAATTCGAACTTTTGCACAAAAGCAAACCAAAACATCACTTTTTGAATTGCTAACATAAAGACATGCACCAAAACAGCACAAATTTCACAAGAGTTAGAGATATCGGGCTGTCCTTTTAAATGGCTCAGGGTTGTAATGGCAGCTCTTTCCCCAACCCTATATCGGGCTGTTGCAGATGCATTCACCCCTCCATGGAGGGAAAAATTAATATCCACAGATTTATGACAAGTGACAGATTTTTGAGTGAGAGCTCTAATTCCACATGCAAATGAAATTGGGCTTGATGTCTCCTTCAATGACATCCCATTTCAAAATGTACGAAATAACTATCATGCAAGTTAGGGGATGGGAGCAATGTTCTCTACATCTCAAACATGAAAACCATGCTGTTCTCACCAGATGCGAATTTGATGGCGTCGTAACAAAAACCTACGTGAGAAAACAAAAGTGTGACAACGACAAATGCGTGTTGCAGTTAAAAGTATATCAAGTATGTAGCATCAAGTATATCATCTTTATCTTATTTTGTACTGTATATTTGCTTGAAATTATTGTATATTACCATTGACCCCTAGAGGGTATTTTAGTGTAATAAATCAATTTGAATTTTCCAGGACCATCGTCTGCAGAAACAGAATGGAACTTCTTAGAATGTGTAGTCTGTCATGTGAAACACGACACTGAAAATGTTACCAACACTAAAATGGCGTGCAGATGAAAGGTCAGTCATTCAGGGGAAGATGGACCATACAATATTTGCAAGGTCCATGTCATTTAAACAGGTAGTAAGTGACATGTCAGTAATAATGACTCCAATAAGAACGAATTGATGATTTTAAATGGTTTTAACAAGTTCTCTTATTACTGCTTCAAAGCTATCAGGTTTGAGTGACTAGAAAGCGTCATGTTTCAAAAATGTAACCCAGAAATACAAATTTGATGGCTTGCTCACAGCTGGGCATTGTAAACTACACACAACAAGATGAGGTGATTTTTAACATCATGTGCCATGATAAAGACCTGCAAATGATGTGAACATTGTCTGTCAAACATGTACCCACAGGTTGTTGCAACAGATGGTGAGTGAAAATGACCCAATTTAGACAAATTCAAAAGTGTGACATAGCAAGCAACACCAAAACGATTGCCATCAATAGCGATTGTTAATTAATCAACCAATAAATTTTTAAGTATTTCCTGACATGCACATTACACTGCAATGGTAAATGTCACCTGTGAAGTAATATTTTATCCTGGGCATACTTTAGGTGCACCCACCCAGGATGACATTTACCATTTCAACGCACCGCTTTTCTGATATACTGGCACTCCACGAATAGTCATGGATTCAACCTCCAACTCATGGTAACTTATCAGGACTGCACACTTGTTCAAAACTGAAAGTCATTGAAACACCACGCATCAATACTCCTGGGGCTATCCTTCAAAATTTTGGTAATATAACACAGTATCAGTCTATCAATTTATTACAAAAGGGCCACGTTTTGTCTGTTTCATGCTATTAATGAAGCACCAGTGCTTGAATGCTGACCTATCTCTACTCACCACGGCGGGGACATAAAAGTGGGTGTGGTTTACCTTGGCTCCTCATCATCATTATAATCTGCCGCCGGATGCATTGGACCATTATCTTGTCGATAGTTTTGCCTATATTGCTGATCACGTTGAGGTGGTACCATATGTTGGGGTCCATGTTGTCCCATTTGTGGGCCTTGGTGCCCAGGATGACCCATTTGCGTGCCTGGGGGACCAGCTTGACCCATCTGCAAGGTACGTCTGCTAAGATAGCTTGATTGTCCTTCGTCGCTTCCGTAGCTCCGGCTCTGCGGGATGTTTGAGTACACACCACCCTGGTCACCATACCCTTGATCATGGTATGCATGTGGGTCATTAGGCATCATAGGATACCCTCTCGGGTCACGGGGATCCCGATCCATACGCGAATCCCGTTCCATCCGAGGATCATTCTTCTGTTCATGCTGCCCGTTCATCAAGTGATTCAGATTCGAATGAGTGGTTTGAATTGGGGGCGCATAGCTGTTCCGTTTCGAGCCACCAGGTGGTGGTGGGGGTGGAGGAGGAGGGGGTGCTTGGTATATTGACTGCCTCGCAGGCTGCGGCCGGCTGTATGTCTCCAAGCTTCCATCACTCTCCGAATGTTCCATGGCTGGAGGCATCACAGATCGTCTGTTGTCTCTGCTGATCGGGGAGAAGTGGCTGTTCTGTCCTGGTAGAGGAGGAGGTGGAGGAGGCTGGGGGTCTGTTGGCTGCCGGCGGTAATCTTCAGTCATTCTTATATCAGGCATGGACTTCTGGCGGAACTGAAAAAGATAAGATGGAGAAATTGTTGAGTACAAACTCCTTACTTGGACTAGCTGTCTGTAGTAAGTATCATTAGTTTGGAGATTACCTTTTACGGAAGTCCAACACGTTATTTAATGTCGATGCCAGATGCCACCCCTCATGCTGGGAAACTGGCCAAAAAATTGATATTACACGACAATTCTTAAGGGGCCATTCAAAATCTTTGATTAATCTGGAAGAGCCCTTAAGCTAAATTCAATATCAAAAGTGACCATGAACTGCCCGTTTTCTTTGTAATAATCCTGGTTATGCCTTTATGTAAGTGTACTTCAATTCCATTTAAACCAAACTGCAGTGGACAACATCAAAAAAGAAATAGCATGCATATAGAAGTGGTAATGTCGCTGTTTTTTATGTGCATATCTATAAGCAGGAAACATTTGGCTGTTTCCATCTCGATTCTATCAGGACTATGGAATTTGGGAATTTTGAAATGCCCTCAGGAATGCAACTTTCATTTAAACTGCCAAATTCCGTGGAGGGGGGGGGGGGGGTGGTGTGGACAGAGGCTACTACTGCAGCACCTCCAGAGGTTGTGATGAGGGTTGGGTCAAAGTTTGAATGACGGGGAGTTGAAGGACAGATAAAATCCTTACATCATCATAGTCAGGCTCCTGAAAGAAACAATGGGATGACAACAGGTGAACAACAATTAGTCGGACATTGATACTTCTCTAAGAGACAAAGATATAGTTCAAAGGTTAAAAAAACACCGCAATGAGGAACTTTATAGTCAAAAGATGGTACAGTAATAGTAACTGAAACAATTACAGAACCTTTTGCGGATAAATTTGACACGGGCTTGAAGGCTACTGTGTATTGGATGCCAACTGTTATTGCCGCCAACCAGTGACAAAGTTCCTAATTGAGTGACGACATTGCAGTGAAAGTGACAACCAAATATCATGCGATATCACATCTTGCACCACAACAACAACTGGTACCTCGACATCAGGATTATCTGGACTCAGTCTCGTCATCCCATAATTCTCCCGGGGGTATGGAGGCCGCTGATGGGGCGGTGTTGGGTGGTAGGGGCTATTTGCCCTGACGTCTGGTCCAGTTGACCAATCATTTGCCCCAAGCTGAGGATGTTGTGGGCGATGACCCTTGTGAACAAAAGTACACAGAATGACTCCTAAGTCCTTCGAACAAAATACACAAATGCTGCACTCTTTTGACAAAAAACACTCAATTTTTGCAGTGATACCCTCAAGGACTAGGCTGACCTTATTCGTAAGCAAACAGCTTCTTTTAAGTGAAAGAAATATCTTAAAAAGGTTTCAAAGTTTGCAAGAATGCTGAAGAAACCCAACTGAAGTGACAAAATTGTGTTCACCATACTGTGTCTTTACTGTCTTTTGTTTTTCAAGCCAGCATTTTAGTTTGGAGAAAAACTTTGGAAATTCAACTCTTGTTACATACTATCTGGTCATGAAGAATCAGCAACTACCTGGTCCTTAATGGTAAAACAGCCTTACCAAATCTTGTCATCACGAACTGGAATCACCAACCAGAATCACAGAATCTCAACTAGGAGTAACACATTTTACAGGTTTTTCTGTAATATTCTCTTTTTTGTATCAGCCAAAGCCTAGCGGGTCAACAACAATAGCTTTTCTAACCCATACTCATGCATAATGTGCATGAAGCAACATTGTGCATTTAACTTCCAATCATTCCAGCCGGGCAGACTCTTGACAAAAGAGGGCAGTCAAAGAAAATGATATACCTGGAAGGTTCATGAAGAGTAACGAGATTTATTGCTGGACAAGGAGTATTTTTTAGAGTTTCTGTGAAGTGGGCAGTACATAGATTGGCAGAACATTTGCATCCTTAAGTCAAGGAAAGTCCTTTTTACGGGGCTCCAGAAAGTGCATCAGTGTCAGACTCCATCCACTGTTCCTTTGATGGAGAGCTCATGTCAGGAAATGTAGGGCCGACATGACTAATGTAGTTTGCAGAGTTCCTGTGGAAAGACTGCAGCAGATACCTCAGAAAGTCCACAAACAAAAGGTAGAATATCTGTGTACATTTTCTAATACATCCAAGTACTGCCCTCTGCAGAAATCTGTAAACTTCAATAGTACCGGCCCGGCATTATCTCAAGACATATTCTCCTTTAGATATAAAATTCCTGTCTCGATCTGCCCTGCTTGCCATCAAAGTGATGTACCTTTAGCTGTGGAGGAGGAACTAGAGCCTTTCCACTGGCTGCCCTGATAACTCTGAGAAGCTCAAAGCCCTGTACCAAGACAACAACATCAAAACATAAGGCCTACGTGCAAACCCGTCTGCAGAAGAACCAATGAAATAATGCAATAACCTTAGACATGGTAACAAAATGCTCATTTTCAACTGCACTCAGTAACCCAAGTCAATCAACTAACATGAAACTGATTTCTATATTTCCATGGTTACCGAAAATTATATATTGAATACATATCAAAATATGTATCTTCTTGTTAACCCTGAGGTCTATTTGTACAAATTACCTTAAAAGGCGTTTTATTTTTATTGATTGTAGTACACGTATAAATAAATTTTTGACACTAGGTGTCACAAAAAAGATGATATACTTTTGATTTTGAGTACCGGTAACCAATTAAACTCTTAGATGACAGTGCATTAATTAGTGTTTTGAGTTCTATAGGTGGTGAATCATGTCATACATAAGGTAAAATTATATACTGTTCACATCTTTTATCCCTTTGAATTAGGATGGATGTAACAGCATAATTCCTGACCTACCGGTGACGTGGCAGCAGTTGGCTTGTGAGAATGGACATCAAGACTATTCTGGGTTGGGCCACTCATCTGACGTCGGTCTGGCGTCTCTGTGATGTCACCCATACTCTTGAATCGCTGAGCATGTGGGCTGAAACAAGCAATAAGCCTGGGTTAATGTATGTGAGATGGTTTCTCATCAGTGGCAACTATGGCCTACGTTGTATAGACTACCGGGGCAGTTAATTTTGTCATGCATTGACTTAGTCTATTATTACATCGAATCAACACAATACTAAGTGATATTGTTGTATAGCAAGGTCACCTTTGCATCTGATCTTTTATCAATATTGTCAATAATTGTCTTTGTTTATCAATGATTAGTTATGATATCCATAATGCACCCACATTTCTGTGTCCGTCTATTTGATGGTGCTTTTTCTCGTTAATACCTGCTGAAGCCACAAAAGAAGATCGATATTGGTTCACATTCAACTGGCAATGTTTAGTTTAAATGATCTCTCCTTTTTGAAGAAAAAATGTTTTTTCTAGGTGTCAGTTGGTCAAATTGCTGGCATGGCGGTTAGATTTGTTCATGTACATTGCCATGATATTGGATGACATGTATGATGATATATCATGTATGATATGGGCACGATTCCAAATGAACTGTGTTACTTACTGAGGATTTGGTTCTTCATTTGGGTCCAGGGTCTCGGTAAAGGAAATGGGGAACCAGCCATATCTGGAAGAGGATATACAGTAAGGTTAAGCAACCATGCAAACAAACAGATCCTTGATTTAACCGTGAATGAAGATTCCCTCTCTCCCTTTACAGGCAGTCCCACAGGATAATTATAAAGGAGCAAGTGTCAAACCAACCACCAGTATGAAAATCAAACCTAGAATCCATGCACTTTCAATATGGAATTCAGCGGAAAGGTGATGACAAAGTGGACTGCATTATACCCCGAAACGCTGGAGACAATCCGTGAAGACTGGAGGAAACTTATTGTTCCTATCTGTAGACAGTTGGAGATGCCAGCGTAACAGCATAGGTGGTGGGGGATTATACCGGACAGTCTACGCCCTGCCCTGGCTTGGACCAAAAAGTTATTTCAAGTTAACTTAGTCCCTGCATTCTGGTTGCAACTTCATTCTCAAAAGTGTATTCCTGTGGAATATTAGAATGGCAAGAGGGGATAAAGACCCCTAAAGTGAGTTAGTACACGTAGCCTACCTTCCGCTGCGAGTGTTTTCTCCATAATGCCATCCATCTTTCCTATCTCCTACCAACGTGATGATGTCTCCCTCCGTGAAGCTCAACTGGTGATCACCATTTGCGATGTGCGTGTACATGGCCCGGACCTGAGGCTTGCCCTGGGCGGCGACGGGGGATGGTACTGTGATAGTACGAGGGAGAGTAGCAGCTCCTGCAGCAAAATAAGGAACATGCTAGATACTGGAAGTATGGGATACCCTTACCGACACCAAGGGGCTATGGATGCCAAAGCCTTTGAGGGCCAAGTGTTTTTAGATGATTGTAGAATACTTCATATGTGTCAAATGCCTGTTTACAAATATATACACTCAACATTTTGCAATGATGGATACTGTGCTTCTTTGGGAGAGAAAATGAATGACATGGACAAGATTTTGTTCTTAAAGGGACAACTTCGGCACGGTATTTAGGCGGATAAGGATAAGTTTCATGTCTTTTATGATTTGATTTGATCAAAGATCGGCAATGAAATGTGAGAATGATTAAAATGTGAAAGTATCTCAGTCTTTGCCTATGTTTGTGACATTTTATCAATACAATGACAATATGATAACAACAACCACATGCAGATCCCAAAGTGTGGGCCCAGATGCCCCCTCTTTCTCTGAGTCTTGGCTCCGCCACTGACAACAACTTTCCAAAACCTTAGGAATACATGCTCTACAAGGGTGTTGAAGCTGGGGGGTGGGGGGGGGGGGGGCTATTCGGTCGCTAGCAGATTTTACATCACAAGACAAGTGACTTACAGCAAAAGGTATAAGCAAGATGTACAGCATCAATTCTCCATTTATACAACCCATGCATCTTGCCAATGAGGTGCAGTGGCTAACTGAATCTGCTAGGGGACTTAGTGACTGTGTACCTTTTCATGTGTTATGAGGGAGTCTGTTTTGATACCACAAAAACAACAAATGAGGTGAAAGGACCACAGCGAAAGAAACCAATCACGGGTCCTATGAGATCCACAGCGTCATTCTGATATAATTTGTTGATTCTGTTAGCTTGTACAGTATGACCTTGATGATGTAATGAAATACGCCCTAAACAGTTGGTCCTGGTCATTTAGATATTCCCAGGGGTTGTGAAAAGGTACATGACAGATTACCAAACAACATGACATCAATATAAGGGTGCTGGTTTTTCTAGCCACGTGCAAACATGCAATTTTTGCAGGGGATTGCTTTTATTTACTTGGCTCCAAAATCTTGATAATTTTAATTAAGATCCCTTTGATTCATTCGGTAGCTATCGCCATCGCCATCGCCATACAATGTATTTGGATCGAACTAATGATTCCTGAGTGCGAATGGCATGTTATGCGAGGCTACAGCCAAGTGCTGATGAATTCAAAGTATCCCATAACCACGAAGTTTTCCTATCCCTTCTATGGGACGGGACGCCTTATATTAGTGTTTTTTGAACTTTTTTTGAGGGGGAACCTCTTCTCCAGTTGTATTTCATGGGGGGGACTGCTCCCAAATTCTCCTCACCTCTATCTTCTGATCGCACAGCTGTCTATCACAGGCTAAAGGAACAGGTTTGAGAAAACTGTTCCATGAGACAACGCTCATGTCATACAAATTGTTGCAGCAGAAAAGCATATTTATAGCAGAAAAGCAATATGACATGCAATATACCAGTTTTTCTCAAGTTCTGGAGCCAAGCTACATGTTCACATCCTACCAACCTGTTGACAAACTATACGTAGGATTCCTTTTTGGACTAGGATTAGGCAAACTGGTAGGGGGATGGAAACCAGCTGCAATGGCCAAGACACCAAATGGGTTAAGATAAGAATGAAATGGTCCAGGGACCATGTGCTCACCTCGGGTAATGTAATGCATGTCATTTGCAGTGGATATGGGGAGAACAGCTTCTGGTTAGTTTCACCAGTTTTGATTCCAATGAATAGTATTATTCTTCTCGGCTCAATGGCACAAAACAAAATTACCGGTACCATCTAAGTATAGCACTTTGGTTACGACGACGGACGCCACAGTATCATATAAGCTCCCCAGAGGCGAGCTAAAAAGTATAGGTCAATAAGGAGACATTCTAACTGAAATATTTAAGGGGTGCTTTTCCTACTGCAAATAACCTTGAACTTTGAAATAAAAGTATATAGTGGGCTACTCATTATAATCAATTAACACGCTCCTCGTATTCAATAGTTATCCATTACAACTGTTGTCTTTTGCTGTGATTCAGTGTTATTGGCCCAGACTCTACACAGGAACCCCAAGAACAAGTGCTTGCCCATCATCATACTGGATACTCCTCCGCTAATAACGTCTGCATAATTTTTGTGCAAATAAAGAAACACATCAACCGAGGACACGTTGGCTAATCTAAGGTACAAGTCCCAAGACCATCAAAAGTCACAACAGACATTCTAACCTAATGTTTGATCACATGATCCAATGAAACAAAACTATATTGCTTGGCAAAAGTATACAAAATTAATATAGCAGTCACAATCACAATAGAAGAGAACTTAAAATCTCATGGCCTCACCCACATGTTCTGTCCACCCTGTGCCATACCCTTGAAGAAAATAAACATACATTTCAACCATACCTGCGTTTTTTAACAGACCTGATTTTCTAAAAAAATTATCTGTACAGGAGGATTCAAATAACGTGAGGATTCAGATAACGTCTTTTCTCAAAAAGGTCCACAAAATACAATTTGCTTATCGTTCTGTGCAAATAAGCAACTAATCATTATCAGTGGCATTGTTCTGTTGGAAAAACTGATGCTTGGCCTAAAGGTAACTAAACGTAATGTTACACAAAATGCACCATTTTCAAAGATTGATAAAATACACAAAGGGTAAAAACGGCTTAGAAATCAGCACAAAGTGAAAAGCAAAATATAATATTGCCCGAGTTTTACAATGTCAATCTTACCAGGATAGTTAGGTTGTCCATTATCTTGCCTATTAACGTTGCCATTGAACTCTGGCCTTTGGTTCGTACCACTTGGGTAGGTGGTCTGACTGCCACCATCAGGGGCCATCCGATCAAAATCAATACTACGTCGTCTCAACTGGTCGGAATTTTCCTGTTGGAAAAACTGGTCCTGGAATGTCAGGAAATTAGGTGAATTTTAAAAATGTGTGATTAACTCATGAGCTGCGATTGCATTTGCTTTGAGTGTAAGGCACCTTTGTACTCAGAGTGTAAGAGATTAAAATACCATTGTACCCAGAGTGGAAACCGAGATAAAAGTACCAGTGTACCCAGAGTGTCAATAGAAATAAAGATTGTACCTTTGTACCCAGAGTGTAAAAAGAGATGAAAATAACATTGTTCACAGAGAGCAAAGAGAGATGAAAAGAACATTGTACCGAGAGCATAGAGAAGAGAACACCTTTGTAGTTATACCCGAGTGTAAACAGAGATAAAAATATCAGTTAACCCAGCGTGTAGAGTTAACCCAGAGTTCAAGTAGAGATGAAATACTTTTGTACCCAGAGTGGAAATATAGATGAAAATATATATGTACTCATACCTTGCTATTTTTTCTCTTTCTTCTCTGAAGGGTAACAATGAGTCGAGGTAAACCTTTGATATGCGTTTGTTATGCAAAGACATCAAATCCCATGAGACAACTTTAGAAGAAATTTCGAAAGCAAAATAGCTCACCTCATTGTCATAGGATATATGCAGTAGCACTTCAGAGGCCTCAGGTAATACATTGGGTTTCCTGCAAAGTTCACTCCAGTCTTGCAGTCGGTGGGTCAGGAGCTCATTGGCCTGAAAGGTTAGTGTGCCATATGGTAAAAACAAAACAAAAAATTGGACCAAGAGTGTATTGTGTGTAAATAGCAACTCTGTGCAATAATCATCAATAAGGGGTTAATATAAACCCCCAGAAATGGTAGCGCACAACTGTGAAAAATAATTCATTCGAGATTTCAAAATATAAAATCTTCCCTTCAGGCGTAACACAGGCCACACAGACACGTGTTTACTCGAGGTGCGTAAACTAAAATAGTCCAACATTGAATTCTATCAAGCATCAGCTCGAGGCCAATACCTGCAGGTTCGATCCTACTGCATGCTTTCAAATTTAAAGCTGTTACTAAGGAACTGAGACAACAAAAATCACAATTTGTTTAAGCTGAACCTGCACAAGGACAGCATTTGTATTGTTGCTACACTACATGCCCATCAGCATGCTGAAATCCTCCCGCCATCCAAAGTCTTCAGAGGATTGTTTGCGAGGGAGCAGCTTCAATACACAAGACTATGAGATGCTTTTTGTAAACCTATCATCCCTTAAAAGGAAATTGACTATTGTCAAATAACATTTCACACTGGCAAGAATGCTTATTTAAGTTTAAAACATGTTCAGTTTACCTTATTATGATGTGCCGCCTGATTCCTGGCAGTGATACAGATCTTATCCAAAAGGAAGCAGTACCGTTTTCTCTGTTCAAGCAAAGCCTAAAACACAAAATAAAAGAATTTGATTCCATCTAGCATCAATCTGACCTAGCATCTTTGCTTTGGTGTGCATCATTGCTTTGATGTCCACAGAGAATGCGTCCAAAGAATATAAAGAGCCAGAGACAGAAGTCTGGGTATATCAGAGGAGCAGTACCCATTGGTTTCCTCAGGAATGATGAACTGATTTTAAATTTCAACATGGCAGTACTTACCAGTTTAGCACCATCAATTCTGAATTCATCAAGCTTTGCCTGTCTATCACCAACTAACTGTAATTGCTGGAAAAAAAAATCAAACATACAGGTTTAAGTTTTTCCAAAAAATACTGCCTCACGCAATGCCAACGCAAAGTCATGCATCATCTTGGGCAGGGTCCACAGAAGTGTGACTGCTGAGCTTGATAAGAGTTTGATGAGGCTAGCCGTGAGTGGGATGTCAATGTTTTTCTCTGTTCCTGGACTCAAGGGCAACACTAACCTGTATCTCTTTTGGCTCCATCATCCCCTTCATCCTGCCTTTCTTCTGTACCTTCTTGAGACCCTCCCTTGCCTTGAGTAATGCCTGGTAGTGATATTTGTTCCCTGTAGCATATTTCTTTTGTTCGCCCTGTGAAATAACAAAGTTGGTTCTTTTGAGAGACGAGAACATAACTAGTTAACTATTTGACTGTGCGACCTTGAAAAGAAGGTCAAATGAAAAATCTGGGAATACACAAGCAACAAAAATTATTGGAAATGATGAAGTCATTGCTGAACCATCTTTGGACTTTTTTGCCGGTAAACCAAAAATCAAACAGAAATGTGGTCTCAAAGGTAATATGACCTAAGGATATGTGTGGGCAAGGTATTGGATCAAAACTTCTGGCAGCAAGGAAGTTTGATGGCTGCTGTCAGAATGCGATGCTGCGCACGTAGAACATTCAGAGATTTATTCATACACTGCTTCAGCATCAAAAGCATCACTCCTTCCTATACCATAAATCCTTCCAAAATGAGTCATGTAGAAGACAATTAAACTTACTGCAATGTTTTTGAAATCATTTTCCTGCTTGGACTCAAGTGGTAGGAGCAGATCAGACTGAAACGCCTTCAACTGAAAATGTATAAGAGAAGACAATGTTAATAAGGTGATGAGTATGGCTGAAAGGGACCATGCTGAGAGGACAGACTGAAAATGGACAAAGCCTTTTACAAGAGATGAAATCAAAACACCATCAGCACCCTAAAGACAACAACAGTTACAATGTGACCGTGACTCCTTTGTAAGAATTCCACCTTTGATGTTATTCTTCCCCTGGGTGGTCAATAATCCAACGTGACTACTTAGCATCATGGATCTTATCTTCCTGGTTGAAGAGAAACATGATCGATAAGTACCAAAACGCTTGGCAGAGACCATTACATGAACAGGCAAGATCACACGTGTAATCTGGGAGACACACCTGATTGGAGCTAGGATATTTTGGAACCCGTCCAAACGGTACAGCATCGGTCAGAAATAACATCTGCTTAAAACCTGTCACTGGTTCACACCTTATCAATGCATTCCCTCCCAGTTCAGGTCAAAAATAACATCGATTTGGAATATGGGGCGGTTCTACCACCTGGCTGACCATGACCTCTTTGTAATAAATCCATCCTTAATGTTATTGTTCTCCACAGTAGTCAATAATCCAATGTGATAACCTAGCATCATGGCTCTTCTTGAATACAGAGAAACATCGATCTCTCACATAAAGTTTGGTAAAAGGATGTGAGACTTTCTGGGGAAAGAAACTGATGGCCAGATTTTTGCAGGGCGTTTCTAATCTAGATCTTTTAATACATTTTTTCTCTCATTTTCTTGGACAAAGTTGACTTTGAAGAGACAAAAAATCATTTTCAGTTCTTTTCATGATATTGTCTACTCTGCATTTTATGCTGTTTCTAGAATTTGATGCCAATTTTTGTCATGTTATGAAAAGAAAAGAGTCCAAGTAGTGATACTGAACAGTTTCCACATACTTTTTCTGCTACAATCTTTGACAGATTTTTCACAAACCGGGTTTGAACGGGGCATGCCAGAAAGACCACCAGCAGCAAAAAGGTCAAGCAAATCAATACAATGATACTAAAGTTGATAACTGGCACACTGTTACCAATATTCCAATTTGAGTGAGGCCTTCACTTCTTCAGAAACTGCAGCACAAACTTACATTGTCATTGACCTGGGTCTGTATTTCCTTGAGCACCTCTGCTATTTGAATAAGAGCAGCACCTGTGAACAAAGAGAGAGAGAGGTGATGCAAGAGCAAGATATCAAATGACACAAATCATTATACTGACGAGATGGGGAAGAGGATACAGCGGATACCAGTCTCAGGGGCTGGTTTTAGATGGAAGAAATGGTCTGGAAGCATCTTATTGCATCTGGGTGTTTTACTTTCATGTAAAGGCTGCCCTAGCTATAGGAACGACCATGCGACCTTCACATGAAATTTCCTTTTGACATTATCTTGCGTGTTCTTAGAAGTGGATGGGGGATAATTTTTTATGTTTTTCTTTACATACTATATTGATCAACTGTACTGAACAGTTTTTCATAAATTTGACTGAAGCCAAGTGCGTGATAACAACTTGTCACCAGAGACAATCGACTGTCCGCTCATCAATAACAATTGTCATAGAAATCCTAGCCCTCGCTATGTACATACACAGCACGTTTCTATGACGCTAGCAGAAAGGACCCCACCCATCGAGGTGTTAGTAGATACGCCACTAACAGGTAACCATGGAAACCAATGTAGCATAGATTTTGCCGATTCAATAAATTTCTATTACAATGACAAACAGAGCCCAATCTATTGTACAGATGGATATTCTCCAAATCAGTCAACTAGAAATCAGTTTTATCTCTGTGGGTCAAGTTATGTGTACTAAGGGATTTATCACAACCAAGTCTTTTTTAAGCCGATTATTTTTAACAATGGTCACACCCAGTCTTCATGATATCCATATAGATAAAATGGAGATTCTTGCAAACAAGATGCACAAGATTGTTTACTTCTTAAAATGAATAACTGATCAGTAAACTTCCCCCCTTAAAAACAAACTTGATATTTTTGTGTGAACAGCTACTAAACGACTGACTTTTTACATCCCAAAACCCTGAGAACCACCCTCTGAGGACTCTTTAAAGTGCCAGAATTACCAGTTCATGAAGAAGGCCAAGTCATGAAAAGACTGACTGATCAGATTGAATTCATATTACCCTCAATATGTTGACTACACAAACATTCAGATTTTTTAACTTAGTATAATTATTCATTATGCAGAACATGCACTTTCTGTTTGATGTACCATCACTTGTGTCACGAATTGAATACAATGATTTGTAGGCCATCAATTGCTATGCTGGAACATCGACCACGTAGGCCATTTTCAGGGGAAAAAAGATGAGACTCATAGACTCATAACTGCAAAAAAAACATTTTCTGGGTGCGTTTGAATTAAATAAAGATATAGGGAAAGCCAGGGGCCACTGTTCTGACTGGATCGAACATCAGAACTGATTTACTAGCAACTTATACTACTGATAAAAGCTTATTGATTATTTGTACCGAAATGAGCAAAGTTGAGTTATCAATTTTGTAGAAAAGTCCTTTTATCACTAATGCAGAGGCCATGAAGCCAACAAGGACTCCGCTGCACAAGATAGTCTATAATTTTTCCATTGCTAATCAATTTTCATTGCAACCACTTTCACAGCACTTTCATAATATTTGCTTTAGCACTCATATCAAGAGTGACTGATCCATGGAGATGTCACTTAAACAAACAGCTTTAAAACCTGATCCCCACCTGAATTACAAAACGGCACCAAACTAGTAGCCAGTGCTTGGAGTCTGAGTCAGAATATCCCTGACAAAGGTAACTTAGTGGTCAGTTAACAAATGAATTGGTCAGTTGACCATCTTCCCAGTCAAAACAACAGTGTTCCCCTGCCCTTCCAAATAATTCGCTTATTTTGCCTGTGTACCAGTATCAGGCCTATGTCTGCTCCTTTTTAAAATTCCTGTACCAAGCTGTGTACAACATGCACAAAAACTGAAGAGCCTTTGAGAACAATATACTTTTCAAGTAACAAGGATTTCAAGAGGAAAGTCAATAATTAAAGTATGGGTCAAGTCCTGATAACATCCGCAATATTCAAAGTGTAAGCCTCTGTACTGGTTAGTATTGGGAACAGAAATTCAAGGCTTTTTTGTGTTATCAACGCTTCTTAAAAAATTCATTTACTGCCAGTTGGGATCGCAATCCGTCTTTTTATTCAGGTTTGATATCTGATACATTGGTGCCTCTATTTGTTATTTACCTAATGAAACTGAAAAAAGAGAAATACAAATAACCATAAGTTCATTAGAATTTGCTTAAAGTGGATTTAGACTGAACTTAAATATATATATCATACATGTATGTAGATTTTGCACTGAATTAGCCTCTTATCATTTTTTAAAGAAAAATCTTCAAATGTATTGAGAACATTCTTTGTATATATGTTTTGTGTTACATAAGACAAATCTGATATCATATACTGCCCTGTGATATGTGCTCCTTGTCCCACTTTCTATTCTATAAGGCATAGTATATGATAGATAGGGAATATAAGTTTATCTGTTACATAACTTGAACTATCAAATAACTTGAACTATCAAAAAGTCTAAAAGATTGACAACGCCTGCAAACCATGCACATACTTATCATTTTGATCAAAACAAACTACAGTAGAAGAACCTCTCTATTAAGGACACCCTCGGGACTGACAAGTGACTGACTGAGGTGTCCTGATTAGAGAGGTCAAATTGAATGGAAACACCCAATTCAGGACCAAAACTAGTGTCCTTAATAAAGAGGGTGTCCTTAATAGAGAGGTGTCATCTAAGGGAACATGTTTTAACACTAGAAGTGTTATTCACCAATAGAGTAAAACACCAGGACAGGGACAAATGAGTATGTATCTGAGAGGTTCAAATCACTTTAATACGAATCGATTTAGAATTTGTGACGTCAACAGTAGTTATGTAATAATCATTGAAATTGTACCCTTCTCTGTAAGCATATTGTTTCCATGGCAACTGGTCTATCACCTTTCTCACAGGGCAAGAATAACATATTATCACCATTTTCTCTGACTTATATTACATATTAATCATTAATATCATTGTCTATATACATTGATATTCAAAAAAATATCTGGCTAAATTTCTCAAGACATTTCCGAAAAACATGTTTTCCATGCAGATTCGGCGATGTTTGAGCCAAAAAATGGTGTTCTGCCCTGAAGAGAGCCTACTGCCCCCCAGGATCAAGACTGCCCTACGACATATCCTGCGTGGAAGGGGACCACCACCACCACCCACACTCGACTATTCATATATGACCAATTCAAAACTCCTAAAGGATGTTACCTACCAATGTCACTAGTTGCACCCTTGCAGATCTGTGCGCTCTGAGCGAGTTTGACAAGTGATTCGATGTATACCCGCGCACACTGGGAGGCATCTGAAAAGTGAATAAAACAGAATAAAAACTGCCATGCTGTAGTTAAAACATCACACTGACCAGCTGCAATGCGTACTATTAGTTGGACGGCTTGAGTGATCAGTACGATATGAATATGATCTAGTGATCAGAATCTATTAAAGCATGCTTAGCAGAACTCCATGAGAAATATGAATAATTTCATTTAGAAAACTATTTATGATTCAATATTTGTGTTATGTGGTGTCCACAATAAATATGTGATAGGTAAACACTTCCTTATGGGTGGTTGTATTTTGCCAAGCAAAGACACGATTGACAATGTATGGTGAAAAACCACCATGGAAATATGATAGACACACTACAGTGATCAATCAGGTTCAACATCTCAAACACAGGCACAAGAAAATAAGAGCTCAATTGTCAGTTGGTGGGTAGGGGGGCTATTGAGCTCTTATTATCACATGCCTGTGTCTCAAATACAAGGACATTGGAGAAGAGGCACCACCATTTTTAAGCTTTGGACTTGTGTTGATCGAAAAAAGGGTTTTTACATAAGATCTATTCAAATATATTCTTATACAAACACATTTTTGACTTCACTTTTAGACAAACTAATACATCAACAAATTGGTAATGTTGAAGACCGTTACTAGATTTAGAAGAAGAAGAAGAATTAAGAAGAACATTGATCATCAGTTGCAAAATTCCAATACATGTACTTACTTTGTAGAGCTCTTTGATATGCGCGTCCAGCACTGATGAACTGTTTTAATCCCGGTGTGAAATTCTGTAACAGATTCTAAAATAGAAAGAGATACAATACTTATCACAGCATCAACACTCATTAGGAAAGCACTCTACCTATTCTATGATAATGCCTTAGGCCCAATGCAGGGATAGACTGGCTGAAGTTATTTTAATAACATTATTATTCTGTTTTTCCTCAAAATCCCAATTAATTACAAAGGGAAGTCAAAATGTTCCCAATCCTGTCCAACATGGCGCAACAAAAAGGCAATAGGCATCAAAGGTTTTCTAATGGTACACCGGGCAGCCTAGGACTCCTAATTCAGCCTTCAAGGAATTCCAGGTATGAATATGATATTGGAGGATTAGAGGATATATACATGTATATGAATCATCTTAGTGGACACAGCAACAAAAATCGAAACACAGAACATAATAATTTATTTCATTTAAACCCCTTTCTAATTCATTGAAAACCACTTTAATATCATGAAATGACATGTATCTCAACGCTACACTATTTATTAACGATATACAATACATTCCGCTAGCCCCCTTTTACTGTACAAATGTGTGGAATACAGTGGAACCTTCCTTAGCGGACACCACTCTATTAAGGACAACCTCCCTATTAAGGACACTAGTTTTGGTCCCAAATTGGTAGTTTCCTTTCAATTTGACCTCTCTAATCAGGACACCTCCCTACAAAGGACAGCAGTTATCAGTCCCGCGGGTGTCCTTAATAGAGAGGTTCTACTATACAAAGCAAACGCGCTCAGTCATGACAGTAAAACATGACCTAAAACACAGAAAAACAATGAAAAATCTACATGGGAACTATATCAATGAAAAGCTACATACCTCATGAATATTTTCTGTCAGTTGATGCAACTTCTGACTATCGTCCATCATTTTTATTGCGTCGTTTCGAAAGTTTTAGATGAGCGTATCTCAACCACAGGAGACATCGTTCTTTCAACAGGTGGGCGAATCAATCCACAGTTCCGAACTCTGATCATAGACGGCACGGCAGATCCAGGGGCGTTAAACACCCGAGGTAGCGGACCATTCGTCATCCTATTCATACTTCCTTCGAATATTTATATCGAAAATGTTCACAATGGTATGAGGAATGTAATAATTGTCAGTCGATGGTAGTCTACCGAGCAGTTCATTTCGTCTATACCTGGTTGTCTCTTCTTACTGGCATGCGCGGGCGACAGAACGAGGCCGGTCCACTGTGTCCGGAGTGTACATACATGAATAGTATCGATAAACTCTGGGATAGGAGATACTCCTATCGGTGACTATGTTATAACCTTATATGACCTACCTGGTTATAACCTTATCCGACCTACCTGGTTCGTACCAAAACTGCAGTCTTCTTTAAAACCAGTCTTCTGATGACGGGTCGCGGTATCGCCCTCTGCACAAGGAATTCTAAATAAAATCACGCTGATGGTAGATGGGTAGCTAGCTAGTTTGATACTCAAGCAATGACAGGCGCCAGCTGTATCACCAAGGCCAGCTAATCGATGCTACATTTAACAGTTCACACCAACGATATGAGGTACCGCGCAAGCAACGCGGAGCAAGGGAAGATCTATATATTGACGAGTTCGAAAAGGTACGTACCTTTTTCCAATTTCGGTAGATTTGCTGACGATTACCACCGCCACATCAGTGGAACTATGGCTTAGAAGGAGACAATTGTAAAGAAATGTTTTGATATTTTTTGAGTGCAGTTGGGGTTTGTTATTGGCATTTGTATTAGCTTCTTAGCTAACTCCATAGCCAAAGTGATATTCGGATATCGTTTAATAACGAGCAAAACTCAACGCGTCCTCTGAGTGTATAGGCCTACTATCCCTTAAAATTTTTTCTCCCATGGAAACTTTTCATTTGCTTGACCTGATGACCGGAGTGTTCCTTCAAAAGATACGGCATACGTTCCTTATGGGTCACATACATGTACATGTACTTTCCCAATAACTTCAAATAGTCTCCGAGGTGGGCGTCTTCTAAGAGGTTCTGTGAATTTGACCTTTTCAGATTAAAGTTCAAATTCAACTTTTTGAACCAACGGAGTATGCCTTCGACGATGACCTTTACCAAACACAAAGATTGCTCTCAGCAACGTTCATCACTGGGAAGGTCTCTCTTATCAAGAACCACCTTTACAGCTTGCGTGCACAGTCTATAATCACAATATATACATAATCCAATGCATCCTCGGTCGTCTCAGACAGTATAAAAGGAGGGAGAAAATCATACCTACAGCGGAAATCGGGAAATCTTCGCCTGCACTAATTGTGAAGGGCCGGAGAAGCGAATAATAACAGGGGACAGGGATAAGATCACTTTTAAAAAGAAATAAGACGCACAGTTATAGGTATATATAGGTGGATGCGAGGTTGTTGCCCATTGTTAAAAGGGGATTGTGTTTTCACCATGGCCACCCTTCACAACAAGCAAAAAATGTTCCGTTGTGATTATCATGAGCACACAAGACGTGATGACTTATTGATAACATCTTATTTTACCGCCATGCAGGAAGAGTTTAAAAACAGAAATTCAATAAATACCAATTTCAAACGCATGATGGAACGGCCGCCCTTGCACGCATCCCGGAGGCCTATACGTTTTAAAGGGAAGCTATAGGAAGTACTGGAGGGCGGCAACTTGTCGTTCGAGGACAGTGCATTCGGGACCCTCGCCTGACTGGTCACTTGTGCTGTTTGGCTTGTCATAGGATCTTCCTGTGGCAGTCCGGGGCCGACAGGGGTTGGTTTTCATTAGAAATATATGTATTGCGAATCAGGCCACTTCGACCTTGCTCAGTTTCCTTTTAAAATATTGAACGTTTTGATTATCAATATTGTATCCGCAAGTACTATCGGCTCAGACTATATTAGTAGGTTCAAATCGGTAAATTTGTCAAAGAAGTTGTGTACAATCGCTTTAGAAAGTACTAAAAGTATAAACAACACCAGACTCCCTCCGAAAAAAATCCATCTGTGAAATGATACACTCATTCGCAGTGGTATTACTTTCTCCTAGTCACTGTGGTGGTGATATAGAGGTGGCGGTACGAACTATGAATCCAAAAAGTCGTAACGTTTCTATACTTCATCGGTGAGTGACTCGCTTGCCGATCTTGGTCACGTCAACTGACCGGTCATACACTCCTGATTGCATTAAGATTTTAGTCAGTAGCGAGTTACTTATTTTCACTAGTGGAACCATCTTACCCAATGCAATAAGTCTAATCCCCACTTACGAATGGTGATGCTGCATAATTGAGAAATTCATGTTGTTGAAGAACAGAACTGAAGTCCTTCTCATCGCATTACTTTTGCCCAATGGCAAAACGAAAGCTGTCTACCTAATGAGTATGAACAGCTGTGCTTGTATAGTTTTTAAGGATAGAAAATGGTTCCTTTTTGCATATTACTCTGGTTAAAGGAAATACTGCACCCGGTGACAGTCGTTTGAATAACGTTATCAGCGATCGATGTCGTATCAGATTTGTTTTCGTCGGCAAATATAATCGCGCCAACTTTTGCACGCAGTTACAAAATTTGTTTTTATCACAAATCCAATCAAGCCGAACCCGATGGTGATACATTATTTCCTTGAGTGGGTCGAATAATATCCATAGCTGCATTGGTTAAAACTGATGAAAGGGCCTTCCCGAGGCTTGCTTGCATAAGATGGCAATGTCTCTGAGGACACTTTTGATAATGGATCTCTCAGGAACAAAACTGTCGTCTGTGATGGGGATTGCTGGCCAGTGGAACTAAAATTCATACCTGTCGGATGAAATTGTACAAAAAGGTCGGGAATTTATGTACTCCGCGAAAGCGAAAAGTCCGAGGATTAGGCCATATGCAAGAGACAATTTGCTTTAACGTTTTATCTTTCAATATTCGACTGAGAGCTTGTCAGTGAAAGAGCGCTATTTTTGCAACCTCATGGCGCGCACCTGTCAGCTCTCACGTAAAGAGCTTGCTAAGTAGCAAAGATATATCATGTTGATTGAAATATACATTGTATATATACAAGGCTCTTATTAACTTAGTGGCCAAATGATATTTCGAGCGACGATCGCTTGGCTCAAGGCGATGATTCTGTGCCGTCATAAACAGCTCTGTTTTGAGTTTGCCGATGATGATGCCATGATTATCAATATCGGTTTACTTGTTGATTGTATTTCAATATCAAATATTTTTATATATGCGTATATATACGCATATAAAGCGGATTTGTTCAACAACGTTATCATTACAAAATTAACCTTGAGTTTCTGTTTTCTGTGTATGCCATGGCCTGGCAAGAACCTCTTCAACGTCAAATTAGAACCAGTTTTCTAACTGTCACATAAAGACCAAAACTTTTTAGAGCTGCATGCTTCATTGTCTCCCTGCGCGGAATATTTTAGTCACTGAAGCCTGAATGCGGCTATACCACTTTGATCCGCGTAGCTCATGCCTATGTTTTCCCTTATTTAAATATTGTTTTAAGCAGATCTGCGTTAAATAAACCGTTTGGTCACCTTATTGCGCTGAAAGCAGTTTCGTGGGAATGTCGAGTTGACAGCATCATTCCTTCTTCTCTAGACGAATGTTATATCAACTTTCTGCTCTTGATATCACGAACTAACCGCCTAACATTTTTTGCTCAGTTGGTTGCCATGAAAACGTCGATGGGCGCTTGGCGTATACATGTGCATACCAAATTCCAATAACTGTTCCTGTCGGAGAAAAGGATTCTGCTGATTGAGTGGGTTGCCCTATATATATACCCGCGCAGACACTTTGACAATAGCGGCGACCAGCCTTTTTCCCATCGCTAAAAGCGCAGCGCAAACGAGCTTTTTTGTCAATGCGACCTGCGACAGAGTCAAGACAACGAGACGAATGCGGCAGTCGATCGATTCCGTTGCAGGTCGCAGCGAACAAAATCGTTCGTTTGCGCTGCGCTTTCCCCTTTGGGATATGGAGGCTGCGTCTTCTGTCGAAGTTGTCTGGTGGTGTCCATTAGACACCTTCCTGATGTCACCTGAACCCAATCAAATGGTGTCCTTTTGATACCAAGACGGAGATCACAAATTGGTAAATTGATATCAATGGTTTAATTGTTCTCGAAGGAACATTATTCTGGTGGTGTTCATTGGACATCATTTTTTATGTTTGTCAAATGGCCATCAGTCCCTTTTTTCAAAAAGTTCAGTCTTTTAAAGCAAAAAAAGACACTTTGATTCTATTTAAAAGCCCTCTATTTGTTTTGTCTCAAGACTGTCCACAGGTGAGATTGATCAAGCCGTCTTGAAGAGGACAGCTCTGTCAATACCTCATTCTTTGATATGTGAATTGAGTTAGGGATCAGTGGTCGTCTGCTCACGGTTATTACCGTTAATGCTAAGGGGTGAATCAATGGGGGCATCGTCTTGCCACCGAGATGAAAATTCATGCATGGGGAATGACCATTCACCTCACTCTATAGAATTCACCATGCCAAAAGAAGAGACGATCAGGATGATTAAATCAACTGCATAGGAGTTTAATTCTATAGAGCTTATTTGTCCAAACAGAAGCAAGACCTCTTGTGCAAAGGTTGGATGGTCAAAGCCAGTAGCGGGTGGGGACTGAGCATTGATCGCCTATCGATGACTATTTTACAAGTTAAGTGGCACTTAAGGAAAATCTGCTGATGTGAAGTCGTCATCATCATACTAGAATGATGTCACAGCAGATTGAGCTTAGATTGATATCCCATAGATGTTGTCAATCGGACATCAGATTAAATGATGACTGTGAAAGATCCTTTTTATCACTTGGTTAAGGCACGGATACATCCGTGGTGAAGGCAGTACGTAATCCTGTTGTTGTTTTGGGGGTGGGGTCGGGTGGATGTTTGGAGTACGTTTGCCGGTCTTCTTCTTTACATTTTTTAAACTCTTCCTTTTGCCGTCATCAAAATACTGGCTCCAATGCCAAAATTAAACTTAAAACTCAATATCTTGTCTCTTTGCAGGGAAAATATCAGGAATACATTCACATGACGCCTGTAGGAATGAAATGATATGGCAGTTGCCTCAGCCAGGGTCAGGGACTCCTTCTTGGACTATGATATCGCTCCTACAGTATAGAACAAAGAGAATTCCTCAAATAACGAGGCCATTGGCAATTACATTAGGCGAATGAGAGACCATCTCTAATACCAGGGACATGTCAATTCATCATGAACTTCAGGGCATTTAACCAGGCACTTGTGTCCAAGGGGAGGAGCATACATCTGACTCTAAATGAATTCCAGAAGGTTGTCAAGCCCGATTACTTCAAGAAGGTAGTCTGCACTACAATTTAACAGGCGGTTTTATGCATATCACACGATTTAGTTGTATCAAATTGACAGTATATCTTCGAAGGCAGACGTCTCTTGATGAAAACTGATAGGAATGTGTAGAGTTTCCATTGCAAACATTGTGAGTTTGTCTACTCTGAGGCTGATGAGATGTGCTCCCATGTGGACAAGGGATGATTTATCTAATCTGCCAAGCACAGCAGGCAATCAGCAACTGGAGGTTCTGGGAAAGTGATGCTAGCTGGCTCACCCAAATTTGAGACAAGGATCTTCAAGCTAGGCAGCTAGGATAGATCGACTATATCAATCTTCGGACAGAACAAAGCAGAACTATAATGATAAGTGCCTGCTAGGTTACTTATATCTAGCCTACAGTGTCAGAAATTATAAAATTGCAAAACAAAGTTATTCTTTGCATCCACGGAGGGTGTTGATAGCGAGTTCAGGCAAAATGCAATTGTCAAAGTTGTTAGAAAGGATTTCTATGAATCGGACACAGGGAAGCATACATTCAAACAAGGTTTCAAGGAAGACCGGATCCCATAATCGTAAGTGGCACAAAGGTTTGCCGCATGCGCTGACAGCACTAGGTTTCAACCAAAGTTTAATGATAACTTTCAACCTGCTTGGTCACAATCAAACATTTCGTGCAATAATGGATGAAGATATTCCCGATAAACACGAATATGACTCAAAGGGTGCGGTCTACTATGTTCTAGCTGTAATTCTGATATACGGTTTAAGTATTGTAATGCTAATAGGTGCAACAGTCCGCGGGAGGAGAAAAGTGCAATTTCTTGACCAGCAGGTTACGTCCTATTTCAAAGACATTGATAGGATAAGGCGAAAAGGTAAAAAAGAGTCCTTATGTAAATCCAGGCAGGGCAGAAATCCAGTAAACAGGGCGGAGTCGAATGCAGCAACTTGCTTTGAACAGTTGCCGCTAATTAGTGAATCAGCTGAGCCAAGCTTTGAACAGTTGCCACTGATTAGTGAATCGGCTGAGGCATTCCCTGAACACACACGCCTGAAGTCTTTGACACATCATCATGAACCTGCATCAAGCCGTGATCCTATCTCCAAATTCAATCTTTCCCCACGCGGCCTAACTGAAAGCGGGTTCACTTTTCAAGGAGAACTGTGTCGACTTGGAGGAGGGACATCTGACCAAAGGAACTGTACAAGAACTGTAGAAGAGAGCTCAGTCGGGAGTATGGAATCAGCGCTTTAATTCAGTCATTGAATTCAGTTTATTTGTTACACAAATAAACATATATATCTTACTGACTTGGCTATCTTTACCAGAGTTTAATTGTTGTTGAATCCTCAAGTTATGATGTGGGATTTGAAATGGCGGCACTTGTTATTTGTCGAGTTATGGATTTTCCCTTCTCCAAACTGAAACTTTCGTAAAACAAAAAACATGAACTCATACTAATTATAAGCTATCAATATATTTTACTTACATACAAGTGCATATATATATATAGACTTTACAAAGAAGAGATGCTTTTGTAATTTCTACGACATCGAAAAAAACCATACATCATGTATTCTAACCAACATTCATGAAAAGTAAGCTGTCTTGTGCGGAGTAAAAAGACTTCATCACAGCTGTAAAAAGTGATCTATGTTTTCCCGTAAAACGGAAATAAACTCAACCTGATTGGGGAGGACAGCCCTTCTGCAATACTGTAAACCGCCAAATGTTCACACTTCAGGAGATGATGGATAGATTTCTGGGCATTTGAAATAGAGGGTTATGTAAGTTTGTACAGTTCTACAGGACACCAGAATCCACAAAACTGAATATAGAGAAATGCCCACAAACCAAACCTACATGTAGAGTTTGAAGTGTCCAATAATATCGACACACACATGATTAATGCATATAATAAACCTACTCATTTTTCGAAAGCTATTGATAAATGAATCTACATACTATACCTACTACAGAAAAATGTTATCACTGCTGACATTACATGTCTATCATATTTAGTGAGAGAATTTATGAAACAGGTCATGTCCATTGCGTTACTTTTTGTTATGAATAAATAAGAAGCACCTTTACAACTCCTTTATAAAAGAGGAAAAGAGCACATATCAAACTCATGGCACTGTTGTAAGCCAATTATTTTCATGAGTTAATACAAATATTTTGTATAAAGCAGCCCTTAAAAATGCAGTGTCGAAATGTTTTTGATCGAATTGCACATTTAGGAGTAAGTAATTGGAACAAAATCTGGTAATCATGTTTTAGCAAACAACCAGACATGAGAAAATACTGGGCTTTGCAAATTATTTAGGTTACACCTAATATTTTATGATCATATCCAGCACTTTGAGGGCTGTCTCCCCAGCATCTGCAGGCACCATGTGACCAGCTTTCAGAATCCAATAGAACGAGAAGTTCTTGAAACGTTTGACGAAAGCCTGCGTCTCCCCAGTTGCTTTGTCCATGATGGGAATCCTCGTCGAATTGAAGAAGTCTTGCAGATGAGGCCACTTCAATGTCTGTACCCAGTTCTCTGTTCCTAGAGTATTGCAGATGAGATCAAGCTGGCCGTTGTAAACTACAACATTCAGGTTAGTCATGTCCAGCAAGAAGTCAACTGAAACAGAAAGAGAAATACCGTAAAACAGATTTATTGAGTTCAGCAGGGCTAACAGCAATGCTATCTCTCATGCAGCAGCAGTTCATTATTCAAGCGATAGATGGCATTGATGTTAACAGTCCTGATCCTATCCTGACATAATCAGTGATTTTCAATATATTTCAAACAAGGTAGGAGTATCAAAGATGTCCTGATCCAAGCTTAAAGAGTAATTCCTCAATGGGTGAGCTTCAGCATAATTTAATATACGGTTAGTATTTCTCAAATATTATAAATGTCCGTTAATCTTTAAAAACTAGAGGAGACCAAGCTACACCTCAGTGTTGAATACATGACAGACTTACGTACCAATATCAACCACACTTTTCATGAAGTCTCCCGACTGTTTGGAAAACACTTCGCCCGACTGACCTATAAAAGAGTAAATTTAGTAAACAGCATTTCAAATTTGTCTGTCCAACAACTCACAATTCGCCCAATACAAAACCGTATCCTTTCTGCCCCCAAGATATAAATTTCTCAGGGTTTTTCAGTATCATTTGGGGGTTATTCCCATTGAAAGTACTGTTTCACTTATTTTCTTTGAAGGTGGGCTACAGGCAGGAGTTGGGGGTCAAATAGGTAGTATTTAGGCGACTGGTGCATACAGTTTGGGGTGTTGTGTTGTGTTTCTTTCAATGATTATCATATTTCTCATACAAGCATGAATAGTTACGATGTACTGTGAGATAGGGTCGGCCCGATGGGTGTCTTGAGAATGATATTTACACATAAAAATACCGTTTCTAATGCAAGCATTTAGTATAAATCCACATCCAGAAGGTCTAAACTCCAACTGTTCATAAATGCCTGAAGGCAGAATCTTTGGGCAGTCACCAAATGATTCCAATAAGGAACAATTTCAGGTGAAGTCCAAAGTATTTTAAAGCAAACATTATCTTGCAGGCTTTGTATAGTCCAAGTATACTTGCCTCCCCATTTCACCCTTCTTGGAATGATGCGAAGTTTTTCTCTAACAAAGCCATTCATCAACTTGGAGAGTTTATCTTCTGCCATAGGAAGAACATGATGACCATATAAAGACGCTGAAATTAACAGATAAATTTTGAATAACACAGAGAAAACTAATACTTTTTCAAAGCAAACAGGACTATCTTATCAGTTTTTTTGTGTCCTGCTTCAAGTTGACACACAAACTAGTACCTTGTCCTAACAGTTGTCCTTCATTATAAGGGTCCTAATAAATAAACTAAAGGAGTGACAAATGATTAATTGAACAAGCATACCTAAGTAAGGTTTATTCTGGAAGACCTTTTTCTCTTCAACAGTAATTTGCCGCACAGAGTCAGAGTTCCATTTCAAGATGTTATAAAAATTAACTCCATTTCCGTTCGCCTCCACAACATTTTCAGTCTCGCTCCACAGCTGAGTTGCTCGAGCAAACTCCCCCTTCTCAACAGCATCTTGTGCATCCTTGGCGACCTTTAAAATGTTTTCAAATCCTCTTCGATCAACAATGGACTGAAAAAAATCAAACCTTTGATTTTGAACTCAGACCATGTGATGAGGATGGTAAGTAAACTTTACAATAAAGATACAAATCTCTTTCAATTTTTTTAGAATAACTGAACTGACAGGTGGACCATGTGTAATTACATTGCTTCTTCAACATCAACATATCAAATAAAAACCATTTTTGAACATCACTCATTCTTTCACGATGGCACTTCAAGATATTTCTACTCACTGTTGAATAAAGATATGGAGCCCATGTCATGACATAATATATTGGCAAGATCCAGGAATCACCCATAACGAGACCCTTGAAGTTGCATGGAAGCCCAGTCGCCCACACAGCCTGAAATCACAAATATTATCATGGATCATGATGTATTTTAACCTGAACAGTTCAGGGGCTTGTTTTGCAAGGATTTAAAGATTTGAAGAGTGTTCTTTAAACAGCTGACTCCACAGACTTTTCAGGTGCCACACTGGACAGTGGGTAACACTTCTGGTCTGCTATGCAGAATTGCCCCACGAATCCTCTATAAATATGTGGCATCGCTCTGGAGGCAAGGATATCCCTGGCTGTTAACTGAGTGAGATATAACTAAGATCCTCGGTACCAGAGAGCACATGCCAGGACAGCCCTCATGATCCCTTATATAAAAGGTTCATCGGCCTTAATCTGAGTCACAATATACTTACATGATGCAAAGCCTTGCTAAAAGCTGCTGTCATTTTTCCTCCATATGACTCAGAAAAGATGTAAAATGGAATGGTCTGAAAAAATATTCAAACAAACTTTAGCTCTGGTATCCAAATGAGCTTTTACTAAGGATGACTATGTAACCCATGTGCATAGTCCACACAGGGCTTTCCAGATAGTAATTCAAACAGCAATCATGTTTTTCACAGTATTGTATAGCAATTTTGCCTTTAAATTTATGACTAAGAGAAAGAAACCAATCTTTTCTTCCCGAGCCAAAACTACCAAATACCACCTTGCACAAACTTTACCGACCTGAAAGTGAGGTATATCCACCGTCATCAACTGCCTCATGAGTAGCACAAGATCATCAGCGATCATACTAACATTGGTGGTGTATGCTGAGTCCTCATCCACATAACTGAACCCGGTTCCAACCGGATTGTCAACAAATAACAAGCTTGCCTTGGAAATCTGAATATTGAAAGTTTGACAATGTTTAGGTGATTGAACAAATTGAAAAATTCTATGTTTTTCTCGTATCTGTTCTTTATTTTGCTTTTACTTTTGATAACATTGTCAGGGTGGGTCTTCAGCATAGCCCTGTATCATAAACCATTACTATTTTTATAGATTCCACTGACTGTAATTTCCAAAACAATGAGATTACATCTGTCTGAATAATTTTCTGTTCAAAAATGTCACGAGAACTAGAAATCTATAAATATTGTTGCAAATGACCTACTTACCCAGCTTGTTGTCCTGTGGTTCAAATCAACATCAAGTGGCCCAATTTCCTGGAAATTACCAAATCCAGTAGACGAAGCACCTGGCCCTCCCTGAAAAAGGATCATACCAAGGTAAGTGTAACAGGGCTCAAAATCCACAGTGTCAATGGAAACAAATGCTCCCTCTCTGCCTTGGTGCCCTGAAAATTTCTTCCTTCGCGAAGGCAAGGTTTTCTTAATTAATTTCCATTTGAAGTGTGCCTTTTTTTCTTTGAACTTGCCAAGGTGCTCGCTTTCTGAGCCCTTTTGTAACGAGGCATGGCATCAACTGACGCATGAATGAGTACGATTATATGGCAGTCTGTTATGCACAAGCACATCCAGGTACAAAATCCAGAAGTTTCAACTTCTGCATCATATTGTGACGTGACACTGATTCGAAATCCTTAAAGGAGTATCATACATTTCACAAGAAATATACTTTCTTGGAATCTTGCTTGTCAATTCCTCACTGTGATCTAGGACACACCACATTAGACCAGAACAAAATTCTGTCATCATCTTCTTCGTTTTTATCAGTTATACACTGCGGCAAGGATCTACATTCCTCATCTCCTGAGAAATTTGCTGTAAAACATACAGCATACCCTCAAAACACTAACCTGTAGCCACAGGACCAATGGTTTATTCAAGTAACCCTCAGTAGCAGTCGTGTAGTACAGCCACCAGAACATGTGAGCATGAGGACGGATTGTTGTATAGTTCCAGGCCTGTTTTGGTTCAGTCGCTGCATAGACTGTTTTGTCAAAGCCATACTCTGAAATTATAGAGACAATAAATGCTTACAACGTATCTGTGCAGCTGGCCAGCTGGTCCAGCCCATCAGTTGGTACATTTACATGTTTACATCTACGTTTAAGATAAAGGAGTGTTAATTGTTCACTTTGTTAAATTGTAAGTTTGTACTTGATAGGCCAATGTGAACAAACGTTCATTATTGTCCTCATCAACATTTAGCTCTGAAATTGAAAAAGATCACTGTGTGGTGCCTTCATGTCTATGATGGCACTTGATAAAAGGGGATTAAAACATGAAGCTCTAGTGTTTACATCATTATCACTAACGGTAGATAGATGGATTAATCTCCTCACGCCACTCAACAACAGAACCAGGCAGAGGCAGAGGGTGCAGTGGAGTATCAATTCAATGCTATGCGGTCGATGCCAGATTCCTTTGAATACGCAGAGCCCGAGTTTTTCCCATTCAAAGATGCACATGACTTATGACAGCATGTGATGTGTGCTACTGCATAATAGTGCACATAGATCGATCACTACTGATATCAAGTGACAGTCCTACCAAAACAAAAAACTTCAGCTATCCTAGGGGGGTTCGGGGGAGCTCCCTCGACATAAAGCCAGAAGAGGGCTCACTAAGTCTGTGACTTTACATATTATTATCACACAATATACACTAAGTCTAATGTTACATGTGTACACGCAGATAACTGTCTCATCGCTCAGTGTGTGACCACATACAATGATACATGCATAGGCCTACATTGATTATGATTACAATTAGTAGGCCTAGGCCTACACACATGACATACAATAATAATAGCCTATTTCATCCATAGGCCTAACCAGAGTCTTTCTATACAATTGTATAGAAAGACTCTGGCCTAACTGAGTGATTAAGTGATTTGCTTGTCTGAATGGTACGTGCCAACTGCAGCTTTAGATTTTATGAAACTTGAGAAACCGTGATTGATCCTCCGACAAACTTACTTGCGCTTTCTTGGCAGGAAACCGGAATGCATTGCAGCCAAATACAGCACGAGACTGTAAAGAAAACAAAAATGAAATTTGGATCGTCTGCCATTGTGCATGTTGTGCGTATCATGTGACAAGATTGCTCTTGCGCATGTTACCCTTGACCTGGTACACAAAAATAGACGCAAGGATTTTTCAACATGCGCAAGACTGCTATCTTGACACTAGAGGCGCTGATTTCGTTCCTTACAATTTTTTTAATTTCAGCACTGGGGCGAGTTTGCCATTCGGGCAAGCGGCAATTGACAATGGCAATGTGCCAAAAGTATATCAAATATATGGGAGTTTGATAAGCTGCAGGCCAGATTCGAGACATGTTTCAGTTCATGTGGTCATCTGAGGGATGTGGCTTCATACTGGTAACAAACCATTCAATGCTAACTAGAGGTAAGGATTTGTACTGGCGATAAACAATTTAACGGGAACTCAAGTTGATGTGGTCATCGGGGGGGGGGGGGGGGGGGGTGTGGGGGGGGATTCATGCTGGTGATAAACCATTCAATGGGAGCTCAAGATAATGTGATCATCTGAGGGATTTGGATTCATATTGGTGATAAACCATTCAATGAGAACTCAAGATAATTTGGTCCTCTGAGAGATGTGGGTTCATACTGGTGATGATCGAACCAGTCAATGGGATGTGGATTCATGCTGGTGATAAACCATTCACTGGGAGCTCAAGATAATGTGATCATCTGAGGGATTTGGATTCATATTGGTGATAAACCATTCAATGAGAACTCAAGATAATTTGGTCCTCTGAGGGATGTGGGTTCATACTGGTGATGATCGAACCATTCAATGGGAACTCAAGTTAATGTGGTCATTCTGAGGGATATGGATTCATACTGGTGATGAACCATTGAATGGAAACTCAAGTTAATGTGGTTGTCTGAGGGATGTGGATTGATACTGGTGATGAACCATTCAATGGGAACTCAAGTTAATGTGGTTGTCTGAGGGATGTGGATTGATACTGGTGATGAACCATTCAATGGGAACTCAAGTTAATGTGGTGATCTGAAGGATGGCTTCAAGCTGGAGATTCAATGTGATCGCAAATTATTTCAGTAATCAGGGGAATGATGGATACATGCTAGAGTTAGACTATTCAATGTGAACTCTGGTTTATTTATCGCCAATATTAATTCATCCCAGCTCTAGATGACCACATTAACTTGAGATTTGACTGAAATAAATCACATATAGTCTCTCATTTCTGTCTCCTTTTTAAGAGACCGTTGATCCCTGACCGGCTATCATTTTTCATTGCCCCCCCCCCCCCAAATGTTCATAAATTTCTCATATTCATCATTTTACCCCCAATCAATAAAATCAAGTGAAAAGTCTGCAAGCAAACAAATATCAAACCAACCACATCATGATTTACTTTTGGTTTTTATTGCAAGAAACTGTTTTAGGAAAAAAACCAATTATATACGAAAAAATATTCAACATTACCACTACCAATTATTGATTAACACCCTATACTATTTTCAAATCATGCAGTCCCACTCAAATCAAACTGGTCACTTATTTATTCCTTATGACATTACCAACTTGGATTAGCCATGGCCAGCTGACACCTTTGTTTGATTGTTTAGAGCGACAAAAGACATTGCCAACCTTGAAAGAATGTGTGGGAGTGTTACATAAAACCACTACCTGTCACATTTTATGCCTTCCAATGCTTGCTTTGGCTTCGAGTGTGTCGTGCAGGCTGAACATTCATTGCAGCAAGGTGCACATGGTTTTGCTCGAATTTTGACTTTTTTCAACATCCGAAATAGCAAAATTACTTGTGTTTAGCACAAATCTTCTACAAGGTGGGTATCACCTTCTGTCTAACTGAATCTTGACGTTATTCATGTTTTAGTTTTTGTAGGTCTAATGGATTTTTGAAGAGGGCAACTTGTCTTTGTATTTTCACCTTGTATTTTTCAATAAAGAGAAAGAATCTACATCCAAGAACCATTTTAAGGGTTGCCGAAAGGCACAATGGCAGTATGACCAGTCATCATACTAAAACCAAAACACGAACTGCCAAGCATCAATTTTCGATATATATAAAATATGAAATTTCAGTGATTACGGCCATATTTGAATTTTGATCTTGCCGAAATTTGGCGTACACATAGAGGGCACTTTTATCCACCCTTAAACCAAATAAGAACCATCTCAATTGAATAATGACAAAACATACCACCAGCAGGTGAAATAATGAAAATTGAACCCTGTGACCTTGATAGGTTGGTCAAGTCAACCCAATCATAATGGTACGCGTTAAAAATCCTAACAGTAAAAAATCCTTATGGTAAAAATTCCAATGGTAAAAATCACCAACGGTAAAAAATTCTAACGGTAAAAATCCCTAATTTTAGAATTTTTTACCAATTTGAAAACAAATTGAAAAAAACATTATTTATTAATTTTTAAACTAAATCTAACAGGAAAAAACACATTTTGTTGAAAAAAATGGAACAAACATATACCAAAATAGATAAAAAGTAGGAAAAATATTAAGAAAAAGATTCTGAAAAATTTTATAAATTTTCGGATTTTTACCTACCGTACCTGAACATTTTTGGGATTTTTCCCTTTCGGATTTTTGCTGTTCGGATTTTTACAGTTCAGATTTTTGCAGTTATGAATTTTACATTTAGGATTTGCTGTCAACTTAAGAAATTTGGAACTATGCATTTGTGCCAATTTATCATTTCAGATGAAGCATACCTTGTCCGCAATTGCAACGAAAGATTCTCGCTGGTATGGTTTGCAAGGTGAAGGGTTACATGTCGGTATGTATAATATACTATTAGATTCCGACTTTCCAATTGGTTAAGAGGTGCCGATGTGAAATGACAAAAGATATTAGAATTTCCATGCTTTGGCGCAAAAAAACTGGAGAGTACAATCGGGTCACTAAATCAGGAGACCATATTTGAAGCAGTGATGCCATCTCTGGGCTGATCACGAGTTTTGAGAAATGAACTAGCTCACATCGTTTACATAAGTACAAGCCCGCAGCTGTTGTTCTGATGGTCCCATTGGATTTACATACAAACTACTGGCTATTCTTACGACAGTCATATTCACTTTTATGTCTTAATCCTAACCCTAACCCAGACCCTAACCCTTCCT
Source organism: Lineus longissimus (assembly GCF_910592395.1). Taxonomy (NCBI): domain Eukaryota; kingdom Metazoa; phylum Nemertea; class Pilidiophora; order Heteronemertea; family Lineidae; genus Lineus; species Lineus longissimus. The sequence goes on along the minus strand of NC_088308.1, from coordinate 18,606,508 downwards.
CCTGGCACTAACTCAAACCCTAACCCTTCCCCAACACAAATCTCAACGCCCTAATTCCCAAAATTGTACGAGTCCTTGTTATCACTCAAGTCGTAAGAATGGCAACTTTGTATGGAATAAAAAGAATAAAGTCCATCAATTCCATGAACGAAACGTAATTCATGACTAAAAATTATGTATTTCAGCATCATATTTAGGCAGTAATTTCATGACTATTACTTAAAACACTAGAATTGCTGTAATAGTGCATTATGCATTTGTTCCAATTTATCATTACAGATGCCACAAACCTTGTCCGCAATTGCAACCGAAGATTTTTGGATGAACCGCAAGATGATTTGATGAAGGGTATGCATCAAGTAACAACTTGCCCAAATTGTTGATTGAGATGCCACTGTCAAATCTTTTTAAACGATATCAGAATAAAATAGTAAAACAACACTTTTGAAGGCCACAAGTGAAAAGTCAGTCCCCAAATGTGTCACTCTTAGTTACAGCAATCTGCCAGCAAGCTAAAGAATTAACTGACAACGCTCATGGCAGATTTCCCTGGATTCAGTGCTTCGGTTTCAAAGCAATATCACGTGGTAAAAACTGATAGAAGCCAATGCACTAAGAGTTGAATATTGTAAGTATGACTAGTGAAAGATATAACAAACCAGTAAGCAAGTCGAACGGTTTTCATTGACCAAGCCTTATCAATGAGGTATATGAACTAATACTGAAATTCAAAAAATATCACAAATCACATACAACTTTTATCCCAATTGCGAGGACCTTTTCATATGCACTTTCCTGAGAGAGCAAGGATTTAGAACCATCTTGTCTGTATTTTGCCATTTTTTATACCAAGAATATTTTATAAAATGCACAAAAATGTACACCAAGTTTTGAGCATGATTGATATATAGATTGACAGTGACGCCTCCATCAGCAATTCATGCGAGTGGATTGTTCAAAAGTCATAACCACAGTATATGATGTGTGTGTGCGTGTGTGTGTGTTTGAGACCGGATAGGAAAAGGGTGCGGGAGGTCGTGTGGGGGGGGGGGGGGGAGACTATGGTGACTGTTGTGAGAGTTGGAAGTGTGTCTGATCACTAACTTGCTCATTTGGTAGCTAGTGTCATTATTGTAGTTGTTAGAGTAGTTATCGTAGTTATCTAGCTATCGTACTTATCTAGCTATTATAGTCGTTATTCTTTTGGTTCCTGCTTATCATCTTTTTTAACCTATTCAGCTTTCAGTTGTCCAGGCCAGGCCAGGTGACCAATGACAATGATAGATCGGGTTCGATTCAAGCTATACGCTTGGTGTATTTGGTTATCGTGACTGGCGACTTGAGTCTATCTCATCTCATGTCCAAAGCGCGGTGGCTGGGTCCCAGGCATGCTTGCCACTTTGTTCCACGGTCCTCATCTAAGTTTCGACGGTGATGACATGGACTTAGGTTCAAAGTACGTGTTCCCCTTGAGTCATTGTGGTTGATTGATGGGGGCAATAAACGGTTGCGTGTCGCTAGTCATTCAATTGGTCCCCTTGTTTTAGAGTGTTGGCGGGATAAGTCTTACGACTGTTGACAATAGTAAGCAATAGCTGGCCAGCGATCCCCTACCTGATCTCGAGGGGGATGGAATGACTGGGGTTGAGACCTGTTGTTAGCCTGCGGAATTTCGTCGGACGAAATGTCAGGCGTGTCCGTGTGGTACTTGTGCTAAACCAGTTTAGTACTATTGACGAAGACATTGGGCTCTTTGGATAACAACAGTGTTCTTAACCTCCTTGTGCCTCACAAAGCTAATAATATACACCCCCTGAAATCGACAAGACGGCGATGAAGAAGGAGAGCCGGCCTCCAACTCGTCAGCCGAGAAGACACTGGATGGACCGCAAGAATATGTTGCTGCCAATGTTGGAGCCATACAGGGTAAGCATCACTAAGTCCTCAGTTACATCTGGAATAAAAGAAACATTACAAAGAAATTAAAATAACTCTGAAAAAAGTATTAATCTGACGTACAATTTCAACTTTTATACGTATTGAGGTGCCACACTCAATTCTGTTCATACTGTTTTGAAACCGCTTCAACCAATTTGATTCCAATATACAATTAATTGTGGTTTATTGAAATCGCATTAACTGATTCTCATTGAAACATGTAGTGTGGGCGTTAATACATATTAAACCAGTCTATTGGCAGGGGGCATGCACACTACCTTGTTCCTGACTTGATTATCTTCAAATCACAACAAAGGGCTGGGACATTCATCCGCGAAAGGCACGTTACTACAATACGCTGCAAGAGTTGCACTGGTGTAGCCAATTCGTATTCTGGAGAGTGCTCCCTGGAATACAGTTTTAAGTTGGATTCAGTGTGAATGCAGCATGCAGTAGAAAGACTCAGAAATTAGATAAACCCCTCAACAAAAAATATGATTCTTTTTAGGCAGCCCAATCCAACATTGTACAAGGGCCACAAGGTCCAGGGCCACAAGGACAAGGGACACAAGGACGAGGGACACAAGGACAAGGGACACAAAAGACGTTGTTGCAGTCTACAGGGTGGGTATCACTTAGTCCTGGTTAATGTTATATCTACTCATGAAACAAACCTCATAACTGTCCAACCAGCTGTGATGGAGAGAACAAAATCATTTTTCACGTCTCCGAACCTGCATCCTGGTGGCCAAGTCATGAACTTTTATCCCGAGTGACACCACCTGATGATCTAGATTATTTGGACAAATCCGAGTTAGATTTTATGTATGGTTATTAGTAATATCAGACATAAGCATGGTGGATTAAAATATTCCATATAATATTGTAACCCTCTATGTACTGCGGAGTGATGTTGCAGAGATGAAAGTCGATCGCTGTCTGAAGGAGGACGCAGTCATTGGTAACTTTAATCGAGGCATATTTTCATACAAAAAGCCTTACTGACACTGTCACTAGATGCTTGCAGTGACATCGTGGTCATTGTTACGTTATCAGTCAAAATAAAACAAACGTAGAGTATTTTAACTTTTACAGTGGTTGCCAACTTGCACATTTTTTTTTGTAGAGCGAAGAGGGTTTTAAAGCTGAAATTTTGATCTGAACATTGACGACCAAGTAATTAGGAGTCGATCAGAGAAGAATGATTAAAAAAGAAGAGTGACATTGAAACTAATGTCAACATATATACTTAGGAATCATCCGAAACAGACTGAAGCCAAAAGAAATTATTTCTTTTCTGTGAACCCTCTACCCCCTTATTATGACAAAAACTGAAGACTCTGACTTCGACAAATAAAATTGGTATCGTATAAGCTCCCCTGAAAGGTGAGCTAAAAAGTGAAGCCAGAAAGTTTATAAAAACGAAACCTGACACTTAAAGTGACAACCATCTCACCCAAAGGAAAAAAAATAAATCTTTTGGTTTCAATCTATTCATTTTGAGATATAGGTCCTTAAATGTATTTTTCCTGTTATCTGCAGATTGAGATGATGGCTGTCGAGAAGATCCAACCACTTCACCAAGATCTACAATTCGTGCTATGGTAGATGTGACTCTCAAAGATTTTGGATGACGAAGGAATCCAAAGCATATATGGTAAATATAAACAGATGACAAGACAATATATGGGTGAACACGCCATGAGCCGAGTTCGTTTTATTACCTGAGTAAAGTAGAGTCGCAAAATGGTGGATTTTATCTTCCAACTGCACAAGCAACCTCAGTTTGAAATTGAATTGCAAATCAAGTGTAAAGTAGTATAGTGTTGTGGTCGTCGGTAAAGGCTTTTAGAAAATTAAGAAAAGAACACATTTCTTAAACAACATCCAACCCCTTCCAGAAACTAGCGATGATTTTTGAAAAACCGGCTTCAGCTGCCTTGTTTTGATCAACCTTATTATTTGGGCGGAGATGCGCTATGCTAACGATACCCCCATATTGCTTGAAGACTTCAGCAACTTCAGGGAGATTTCGCACGTCGATTGGGAAACCTTGGACCTGCATATAACATACATGTACTCAAGAAACTGAACAAACCCAGCCCTAAAATGTATTTACAGGGTATGCCAATAAATATTCCTTATGTTCTTTGGCTGCACTGAAAATAGACAGGCTATTAGATTTTCCATCCATGGTTTTGTCACTGCATCGCTCCTACTAAACACAAACTGTGTCAAAAATAAAAGTAAAATAGCCGCAGTTGTGCAGTGGTTTCGGTCTCTTGACAAGCCGTTGTGAAACCGGGCTCACCGGTTGACAATGCTCAGGTTGTAGTGCTGATTGAGCAGCTAATCTGAGTTCCAGTTCCACTGAAAGCTCTCCGCATGGACTGGGGTAAGAGTTAAAAGTAGGGTGACAATCTCAACCATTGTTGATATCAAGACTAGAAACCTGAAACTTGCAAATTGTACTTTGGGACAGACAAGATGTCGAGATGCGATGAGATAAGGGGCTGAGTGAGGGCTTTATAGCTTAAGGGGTACGCTGTTCGTAATTGCTGGTGGTCCTGAAAAATAGAATTGCAGTTATACACAATGTTATTATGCATACGAGTTTGCTGAAACTGGGTGCTTCTGGTATTTGTATTTACAGCGGCAGTGCCAGTGCTGAAATCTATATTTAGTACATATTTGTGCAATTGGTGGAAATTTCAAATTCAATTACAAACTTCTCGTTTATAACGAACGGTGTAGGATTTAAGGGTTGTGATTCTGGTGAATTTGATGAAACTGAATGAAAGGCTCAATGGCACAAGTGCATTAATGATCGTAGAAAAATGGAGTAACCTTAAATTTTGTTTTCCAGTCGCTCACAGATACAGGCAGACAATTGAGATTCGAGTGGATTCAGTGGATCGAATGGTTGCGCTGAGGAATATCCATGTGCAGGAGTGACGAACCACAGTTCAGCAAACGATGCCTTGACAGACCAATTCAAGGAGAACTTTCGCTAAGATCACGAAGGGAACGTGTTTGCTGTGTGGATCGATTGGACACCTAAATGTCCGTCATTCTAATAGACCATACTGACAATCTTCTAATGGACTATAATGACAATCCAACTCCAAAGGGACTCTCTGGACTGAGGGAAAGCTACGGACATAGGGCCCCGACATGATATCCTGCAGCCACCATGAGGACGGCCTATCTCATACCTTCGGAAGGATGCCATCACGCGGTAATATAAACAAATCAATTTCAGTTTTTCAAATGTCCTTGATTAGTTGTAGCCATTGGCCTGATTTAGAGGTTGAGGAACAATTTTCCAACGTTGTTTTTGCGACACCAATTACTGTGCGATTTTCATCTTAACTCACGGTGATGATAGTTTGGACCAAGCTTAATTAGTAAATCAATACAATGTTGCAAAAAGAACAAGACAATAAGGAATGTTCGTATCCTTATCTCAGTTACATGTTCTACACATGTAGCTTGCTCTTCCATATGATTGCATCATTCAGAAATACCAATCTTAATTAGTAAATCAATACAATGTTGCAAAAAGAACAAGACAATAAGGAATGTTCGTATCCTTATCTGTTACATGTTCTACACATGTAAGCTTGCTCTTCCATATGATTGCGTCATTCAGAAATATGGTTTTCACAAGGAAAAATGCTTTGAAAACATGAAAACTGTCGTACTTTCTCGATTCTATACAAATAGGACTGGGAGGGCAAAGGAACCGCCTCATTGTGTTCACAGTACATTTAACAGTACCCAATTTTTTCTCTCTCTCAGTGCATTGTCTATTCAGTACTGAGGTCAACCTTTTCTCGTAAGAACGCCATTGTGGCAGCGGGACAGTAATAAGGAGGCGTGATCTCCGACTTCAGTTAATGTATAGCAAACAAGCAAAGGGTCTCAATTCGAAGATTTGGTCGATATATTATTATTAAATTAAAACAAAGGCCAAGCTGGAACATTGACGTACCGGTAATGGCCAATGGCCAACTCAGTTTAGCTTAACCATCTATTATCCAAGTTGAACATGCATCATGATTTCGAACAACCATGTGTATAAAAATTCTGATTATTCAGAACTGGTCTTTGATCAACAAAACTCGAGTAATGCTGAAGCCTAAGCCGCTGTAGCATTTTTGAATGTCCCACATAGTAATGAATTAAGGTATTGTTCTATTAAGACGAAAGGCATTTGCTTTTCAACTCTCTAGCTTAAATTGAATGATAGATTATAAATTTGCTCCTGTGACTCAGCTAAATAATTACCAGAGACAGTAGCGTAGGGCACTTACGAAAATGATGCACCTCACCACAACAGAGGTCGTTATGACATGACATACTACAATGTACTATCTTGTGACATCGCACAATATATATGCTGGCCTGCATGGACGAGTGCAGTTTTTTTTGGTGGGAATGGCCAGCAAAATATATATGGAGTCATAAGCAGCCTTTTGTTACCTGATATCAGATATATTAGATTCAGCACTAAATATATCCCTCATACAGCGTGAATAGTTTCGACATACGCTGAGATGTGAGAGAACCCTATTGGGGACTTTGTGTAACTTTATCTTGCCAACCTGGTGACTGCCGATTGATTCCCTATCTTCTCTCGGAAAACTGCCTGGGCACGAATTTGTAATGAGCATGAACATCAGCTGCTGCTGATAAACAACGGCTGAAGACTTGGTAGTGGTCCCTAGGTAGTGATGGTCAGGATCTCTATAGAACCACACACCATAATCTGTCCAAAAACAAAAGAGCTGGATGCTTTTTCCAGGAGGACATTTTCAACTCCTATGTCTGCCCCAGTCAACACCGTTCGATAGTGCTACTCACTAGATTATAGATGTTGAATTGAAGACCGTTCTACATGTGCTTGTGCAACCAAGTATCAATATTGGGTTGGCTGAAGCCAAAGCCGCTGTAGCATTTTTGGCTCACCGTAAGGGGAGTCTATATGATAGCGCTGTGTCCGTCGTCGTCGTCGTCGTCGTCGTCGTCGTCGTCGTCGTCGTCGTCGTCGTCGTCGTCGTCGTCGTCGTCGTCGTCGTATCCTAACAGTGGCACGTTTCTTAACTGCCAGGGCTATGAATTTGAAACCTTGTACACAGAATGCCCTAGGTCAGCTGACCTGTGACACTGATTTTCGGTCCGATCTGATTCTCTGTTTGGCCACCAGGGGGCCAAATGTTGATATCTAAAAAGTGTGATATCTCGCTTATTAGTGACTTGTTTTCGATGAAACTTTTGTTGTAGGTACTCATAGCAAATATACATCTCATATCGTACGGGTTTTTAATTTGACCTACTTTTCAAGGTCACAGAGGTCATATGGCGTAAATTGGCCATTAGAGTGTAAACTATGGCACGTTTCTTAACCACTAAAGCTATGAACTTGAAACTCGGTACATATAACCCCCTATATCACATAGCCTTTGTTGCTGAATTTCAGTTTGATCTGATTCTCAACTTTGCCACCAGGGGGCCAAAAGTGGAAATCTAAAAAGTGTGATATCTCGCTTATAAGTGACTTGTTTTCGATATGATTTTTATGGTAGGTACTCTTAGGAAAAATACATCACATATCGTACGGGTTTTCAATTTGACCTACTTTTCAAAGTCATAGAGGTCATATGGCGTAAATTGGCCGTTAGAGTGTAAACTATGGCACGTTTCTTAACCACTAAAGCTATGAACTTGAAACTTGGTACATATAACCCCCTATATCACATAGCCTCTGGTGCTGAATTTCAGTTTGATCTGATTCTCAACTTTGCCACCAGGGGGCCAAAAGTGGAGATCTAAAAAGTGTGATATCTCGCTTATAAGTGACTTGTTTTCGATAAGATTTTTATGGTAGGTACTCTTTGGAAGAATACATCACATACCTTACGGGTTTTCAATTTGACCTACTTTTCAAGGTCACAGAGGTCATATGGCGTAAATTGGCCGTTAGAGTGTAAACTATGGCACGTTTCTTAACCAGTAAAGCTATGAACTTGAAACTTGGTGCATATAACCCCCTACATCAGATAACCTCTGATGCCGAATTTTGGCCCGATCTGATTCTTTATTCCGCCACCAGGGGGCCATAATGGAAAAAGTAAGAAGTGCAATATCTTGCTTATTTTTAGTGATTCGTTTTCAATAACATTTTTATGGTAGGTTCTCCTAGCAAGGATACATCACATATCATATGAGTTTTTGATCTGACCTGCTTTTCAAGGTCACAGAGGTCAAATGGTGTAAATTGGTCGTTTGATTGTAACTATGGCACGTTTCTTAACCACTACAGCTTTGAACTTGAAATTTTTTACACATGACTCCCTTCGTCATGTAACCTCGGACACGGAATTTCGATCTGATCTGGTACTCAACTCGGCCACCAGGAGGCCAAAACTAAAATAGGTAAAAAGTGCAATATCTCGTTAATTAGTGACTTGTTTTTGATGATATTCTTTTGGTACTTACTCCAAGCAACGATACATCACATGTCATACCGACTTTGGTTTGACCTATATACTATACATGTACGTTTCTTAATCTGGATGAATTCCAAAGCACCAAATATCTATACGGTGAGCACAATGGCCCCTGGCCGTTTCATTAAATGTCCTACATAGTAATGAATTAAGGTATAGTTCTATTAAGACCAAAGGCATTTGCTATTCAACTGTCTAGCTTAAATTGAATGATAGAATAATTTGCTCCTGCAACATTCTATCCTGGGACAAATATTCCTGCTACACCAGAATCCTTCATAGCATCCTATCTTACACATTTTCTTAATATAGGCATGCGATAGGGTATGGTCTGCTGACAAATATCCAGTTAGACCGACAGCTACAAATGATAACAATTACAACTTCATCAGAATTCTGCCTCTCCCAATATTCGCAATCATCACAGATTCCTTTCTTTTTTGACTTGGAATCAGCATTACTACTTGCTGAGGTCATTGAGTAACTGGTCAACATACAGGCAGTGACTCCGCTAACAAATTACCAGAGATGATAGCGTTGGGCACTTATGAAAATGACGCACCTCAACACAACAGAGGTCGTTTATGACGTGACATACAATATTGTGACGTCGCACAATATATATGCTGGCCTACATGGACTAGTGCAGTTTTTTTTGGTGGGAATGGCCAGCAAAATATATATGGAGTCATAAGCAGCCTTTTTTTTACCCGATATCAGATATATTAGATTCAGCACTAAATATATCCCTCATACAGCGTGAATAGTTTCGACATACGCTGAGATGTGAGAGAACCCTATTGGTGACTTTGTGTAACTTTATCTTGCCAACCTGGTGGCTGCCGATTGATTCCCTCTCTTCTCTCGGAAAACTGCCCGGGCACTTATTTGTAATGAGCATGAACATCAGCTGCTGCTGATAAACAACGGCTGAAGACTTGGTAGTGGTCCCTAGGTAGTGATGATCAGGATCTCTATAGAACCACACACCATAATCTGTCCAAAAACAAAAGAGCTGGATGCTTTTTCCAGGAGGACATTTTCAACTCCTATGTCTGCCCCAGTCAACACCGTTCGATAGTGCTACTCACTAGATTATAGATGTTGAATTGAAGACCGTTCTACATGTGCTTGTGCGACCAAGTATCAATACGGGGTAGGCTGAAGCCAAAGCCGCTGTAGCATTTTTAAATGTCCTACATAGTAATGAATTAAGGTATAGTTCTATTAAGACCAAAGGCATTTGCTATTCAACTGTCTAGCTTAAATTGAATGATAGAATAATTTGCTCCTGCAACATTCTATCCTGGGACAAATATTCCTGCTACACCAGAATCCTTCATAGCATCCTATCTTACACATTTTCTTAAGATAGGCATGCGATAGGGTATGGTCTGCTGACAAATATCCAGTTAGACCGACAGCTACAAATGATAACAATTACAACTTCATCAGAATTCTGCCTCTCCCAATATTCGCAATCATCACAGATTCCTTTCTTTTTTGACTTGGAATCAGCATTACTACTTGCTGAGGTCATTGAGTAACTGGTCAACATACAGGCAGTGACTCCGCTAACAAATTACCAGAGATGATAGCGTTGGGCACTTATGAAAATGACGCACCTCAACACAACAGAGGTCGTTTATGACGTGACATACAATATTGTGACGTCGCACAATATATATGCTGGCCTACATGGACTAGTGCAGTTTTTTTTGGTGGGAATGGCCAGCAAAATATATATGGAGTCATAAGCAGCCTTTTTTTTACCCGATATCAGATATATTAGATTCAGCACTAAATATATCCCTCATACAGCGTGAATAGTTTCGACATACGCTGAGATGTGAGAGAACCCTATTGGTGACTTTGTGTAACTTTATCTTGCCAACCTGGTGGCTGCCGATTGATTCCCTCTCTTCTCTCGGGAAACTGCCCGGGCACTTATTTGTAATGAGCATGAACATCAGCTGCTGCTGATAAACAACGGCTGAAGACTTGGTAGTGGTCCCTAGGTAGTGATGATCAGGATCTCTATAGAACCACACACCATAATCTGTCCAAAAACAAAAGAGCTGGATGCTTTTTCCAGGAGGACATTTTCAACTCCTATGTCTGCCCTAGTCAACACCGTTCGATAGTGCTACTCACTAGATTATAGATGTTGAATTGAGGACCGTTCTACATGTGCTTGTGCGACCAAGTATCAATACGGGGTAGGCTGAAGCCTAAGCCGCTGTAGCATTTTTAAATGTCCTACATAGAATTAAGGTATAGTTCTATTAAGACCAAAGGCATTTGCTATTCAACTCTCTAGCTTAAATTGAATGATAGATTAATTTGCTCCTGTGACATTCTATCCTGGGACAAATATTCCTGCTACACCAGAATCCTTCATAGCATCCTATCTGACACATTTTCTTAAGATAGGCATGCGATAGGGTATGGTCTGCTGACAAATATCCAGTTAGACCGACAGCTACAAATGATAACAATTACAACTTCATCAGAAGTCTGCCTCTCCCAATATTCGCAATCATCACAGATTCCTTTCTTTTTTGACTTGGAATCAGCATTACTACTAGCTGAGGTCATTGAGTAACTGGTCCACATACAGGCAGTGACTCAGCTAACAAATTACCAGAGACAATAGCGTGGGGCAATTATGAAAATGATGCACCTCACCACAACAGAGGTCGTTATGACATGACATACTATCTTGTGACATCGCACAATATATATGCTGGCTTACATGGACGAGTGCAGTTTTTTTTGGTGGGAATGGCCAGCCAAATATGTGACCCGCCATGACAAAACAGGTCGCATGTCGCTCTGAGCTTGACAGGTTGAGACAGACTGGTTGTTCATTTCACCATTGTCTGCCTTTTGTAAAATCGGAGCATATCAATTTCTTCTATTATGTCCTGGTGTCATTTTAGGCTCATCTTCTGTGCGACATGCGACTCATTTTGTCGTGGTGGGTCACATATATGTGACCCGTTCTAGCAAAACAAGTCGCATGTCGCACATAAGATGAGCCAAGATGACACCAGGAGATAATAGAAGTAATTGCTGTCGTCAGATTTCACAAAAGGCAGACAATAGTGAAATTAACCAACAGTCAGTCTCAACCTGCCAAGCTCAGAGCGACATGCGACTGGTTTTGCTGGATTGGGTCACATATATGTGACCCGCTCTACCAAAACTAGGCGCTTGTCGCATCTGAACTTGACAGGTTGATACGGACTTGTTGTTCATTTCCCTATTGTAGGCCTTTTGTGAAATGTGACCAAATCAGTTTGTAATAGATTTCACAAAAGGTCTACAATAGGGAAATGAACAACAAGTCCGTATCAACCTGTCGAGTTCAGATGCGACAAGCGCCTAGTTTTGGTAGAGCGAGTCACATATGGAGTCATAAGCAGCCTTTTTTTTACCCGATATCAGATATATTAGATTCAGCACTAAATATATCCCTCATACAGCGTGAATAGTTTCGACATACGCTGAGATGTGAGAGAACCCTATTGGTGACTTTGTGTAACTCTGTCTTGCCTACATTGTGGCTGCCTGTTGATTCCCTCTCTTTGGAAAACTGCCCGGGCACTTATTTGTAATGAGCATGAACATCAGCTACTGCTGATAAACAACAGCTGAAGACTTGGTAGTGGTCCCTAAGGCCGAAGTTACATAGACCTCATTCGTTCATTTCCCAGGACTCATTTTCCCCTTTTGCTTTCTTTCCCCTGTGAATGCACGGCCTTGTGGCGTGCATTCACCGAGGAATGAAAGAAAAACCCGGAAAGTGACTCGTGGTAAATGAACGAATGAGGTCTATGTAACTTCGGCCTTAGGTAGTGATGGTCAGGATCTCTATAGAACCACACACCATAATCTATCCAAAAACAAAAGGGCTGGATGCTTTTTCCAGGAGGACATTTTCAACTCCTATGACGTCTACCCAAGTCAACACCATTCAATAGTGCTACTCACTAGATTATAGATGGTGAATTCTACATGTGCTCGTGCAACCAAATATCAATACGGGGTAGGCCAAAATCATAGAATGTAATTGTGTTGAGGAGTCGGTCAACCTCCCTGAAATGGTTCCATTATATCTTCGCAAGGAATTTATCATAAATGATTGCAAGACTTCATTCAGAATAGTGACATGTGGTTTATTCAAATGACCATCAATCAAACTCCATGCAGTTAAACTTTTCTTCAACTATCAAAATTGTATCATATGATCTTGATGAATTTCATGGTCGCATTATAATATGAGCAGTATTATGGCGACAACTTTTTTGCATTAAATATAAAGAATGGTTAAAACTATCATCTGTGCAATTCTGATGAAAATCGCATTGTAACTAGTATCCTAAAACACCTGGATTTAGAATGAACCGCACTTAGATGCTTCATGTGCCAACAAAGCCTCATTTTGAGTTCAGCGGTTATGGTTACACCGGTAGGCTGTTTGGGTTGGTGCAACGTCGGTAACCAAAACCGTGAGGGTGGAGCTTAACCTCATGGTTTTGGCGAGACAACCTAAAACCTCCAAATCGGTATCAATTCTGAAATCTCAAAAATCGACTTGGAAAATGTTCCTTAACCGAACCGCCCATTTGACCAAACCTCTCAAATTCTAGTCCTAAATTACCTCCCTCTGAAACTGCTGTTTTTTTTAAGGATAAAATTAGTCATTGTAATGAAATCAAGCATGTCAAGGAGGAACACAGATTTGTGTCTCTTGCTAATCCAAAGCAGCGCTCAGAGTGAGAGTCCTGGATGAAGGTTTAACAGAGAAGATGTTTTCGAAAAGTTCTTTGTCTGAAACCTTATAGCACATTTTTTAACCAGCATGAATTGTCTGCTATACTACTACAATATATCAATACGGTCGGCAAAATGGCCCCTTGACATTGAATTATCAACTTGAGCATGTGCACCTACATGAACAACCTTAATTTCATGGTGTCTTTTTCTTTTCAGCATGATGAGCCATCCCACAGAAGGGAGAAGGATGTTGTTGACCCAGCACATCCCAACCATGCTCCCATCGCCGTCAAGTAACAGTACGACGGTTAGATTGTATATTGTCACCGTAGGCTTTATTGTTTTCAATTTTCTTATTGTTTTTTAAAATATCTGATCGAAAGGTGATTTAATGAAAATTCAAATTTTTCTGATGGTGAAAGGGCAAATATTTACCTTGCTTATGACAAGCGTAGATTATTTTAATCTATGTTTGGTTGTGACCATGACTTGTGCCATGGATCAAAATCTTACACTTTTCAAAGAAGGTATTGAAATTATGGGGGGGTTGGGTTGTTTCTGGCTAACAAGGGAGCCAATGATAAGGCACACCAGAACCTAAACAAAATAATTTTCAAGCTAAATTTTGTGCTTAAGATATTAAAGAAGAAACAACAATTTGGGGGGGGATTGGTTGTTTGTGGTTACCAGAGAAGCCAACAGCCGCCTTGGGCATATGAGGACCCTGAAATTCTTTTCAGGGAAAAGTTATTTCCTGCTTAAAAATCACCGAATTCATCAGATATTTATTTAATTACTGGTATATCCATCACTTTAGACATGGGGTCCATGTGTTGTTGTTTCGCTGACCCCACGAAACAAGAACACATGTGTCTGATGGAACTGTAGGCCTTTCATACTGTTTCTCAATCTCATCAGTACCACATAATCAACTGACATAACCTGGGCTCCGATGCCCCGGACCTTACATTACACTGGCTGGCTCAGTTGCTCAATACATGTACCTTCATGCTCGAGACAAATGACCAACAGTGATATGTTGAATTTGAATTTCCTCCTTTTTGAAATGCCAAAATATCTTTCAAGTTGAACTAAAACAGTTCGATAATCTCTCACTGTTTTATTGAAAATTTAAAGACTGATCCTTCCTAGTGGTCACACAGTGAGCCGTTCTCAAAGCGTGTCATTAGACAATGGTGTCATGCATGCATGTTTTGTTACGGCTTACCAGGGACCCCAAATTGTTGATGAAGATGTTGTCCATGGGTACATCTCCTTGGGCAGTAGGTGAGCACAACGGTTCCGTGATGACAATTTTTTGACTTGATACTGAATTGATTGAGAAAAGTGTAATTTAAAAACGTCAACTTTTAGACGTTTTAACGTTTTTGTCCTGTATGAATGTATGAATGTATTTGTAAATCCTGTTTGTAAATATTTTGTAAAATGTCTAAATGAGATCTAGACTCCATGACTTGGCAAAAAGTATGGCAAAGCCGACTATTAATCTTTGCCCTGCCAAGGTCACCTCTTTTGTGATGCAAATGACATGTCAGAACTGCTCCTTTGTCATGCTAAGTGGCAGCCATCTCTGTCCAGTGGCCATGACAAATGTGGTTCCTTTGTTATTCAAATTGGGTCCTGCAAATCAACAGCAGTGACCAAACCTATTGTAAGCTCACATAGCTCACCTGAAGGCATGAACAATAGGTTTTAATACAATAGCTATGAATGTATGAAGAGGTTTAGTGCTAACTCAAACCATTGTGGTGGAGTAGTTGAGTCTATTGTGTTTGATGTCAATTTAGCATTGTGTTGCAAGGACACTTATCAGTGTTTCTTTGTGACATCTTGTAAAGAAGTTGACCACGTCTTAAAGGGATAGTGTTACTGTCCTATCTCCTGGTCCTCTTCTCATATTGGGCTTTCGGAGTGGTGCAGCAAAAATTAATGTACTATGATCATTGTGTAAACTATAATGTACAATGTATTAAGTCATTTCAAACATAAGCACCTATCACCTGTGTGATGGAGATGGCGACTCCCTCCGATTGCGTAGGTTTTCTCCCGGTATGCGGGTTTCCTCCTACACTACATTGCAAATCGTCATGTGTTTTCCTTGTGATGTACAACAATAAAGTTTTCTGAAAGAGAAACAGCTTTTTTCTCATTGACTCGCCTGTTGGGACACCATCACTAATCGGAACCTTTCAGCCCCCCCCCCCCCGTTGTCATCTTACCTGGTGGATTATGCATAAAGTTGCAATGACCATAACCACTGTGATGGACTACAAGCATAGTGACCTTTGCACCCCAAGGAGAAGAGTCCATTGATCATAATATTTGTTTGCGGGGTAGTTCACTACCACACAACACTCGAGCTGGGTAAAACCAGTGGCATCAAAAAGACCCTGTGCACCCTAAATAACCATGACGTTACCATTTGACTGTTCTTGCTGTGTGTAAAGCAGGGTGTGCTTGTGACGCGCTTGTCCGCAGTAATAACCAAAGACAAACAAAGACAGGTTCATAAATCAAAACTGACCAAAATGACTGTCTCAGATATTTCTTTAAATCTTCCTAATGACCATCATTCCTAACAATGTGAATAACTGGCAATAATCTCCTACTTTCTTTTCTTACTATCGTTCACCCAAAGCCCAGGCCAAAGACATGGAATGTTCATGCGATGATGTCATGTAATACGCCACAACCACATGGCGGATCCCCAGAACTGTTCAGGTTCTGTAGCCTATGTACCCTAAATCCGAACTGATTATTAGCCAAGGCGATCTTATATGTGATAAAAATCATATTCAATTCATAACAAATTTATTCACATCTCTAGCAGCTTCCAAGAAGGTTAAAGCAAAATGAACAGCACCTGGCTGGCTTCACAGTAGGTCTAAACCATGGTTTCAAAATGCACAAGAGCTTGCTTGTGCGCCATCTGTTGGGATGTGATTGAACTCCAGGACAAAGATTGTGATGTCCTGTAGGGAGTGTGATGCAGTTAGACATCATAAGGGGGTTAATATATGATCCTGAGCCCTGTTAGGTAATGTGGAAGCTTAGATTGAGACCAACGCCAAACAGAAATTGAATAATAATCAACAGAAGTTGAGCAACATTACATTAATTGATAAAAATATAGTCCTTCAACAAAGAATCATAAAATACTAATAACTCATGTTTGGACGTCCCTCCACATTGAATGGTTTATCACCACTATGAATCCACATCGGTTTTTGTGTAAAGGCAGGTCCACAACAGAACATATATTCAGCCACAGGGTATTGTACGAGAAGTATAGGCAGCTTGACAAACCAGTTTACCACAACTTCATAGATTACAAGAAATGCTTTGATCGTATCTGGTAGGAAGGTTTTTTGGCAGTTCTAAGGAAGTACAACATCAGCCCTAGTAGGCTATTATCAAGCCCATAGAGGCACTGTATATGCATGCAGCATCGAGGAGCATGGCTCGGGCGGTAGGAGAGGACTTCAGCGAGTGCTTCCCCACCTCGGTTGGAGTAAGGCAGTGTTGCCTTCTGTCACCGACCCTGTGCAACATCTTCCTCGAGAACAGCATGGCACTTGGCACAGTCACTCCCTGAACTGGAGTCACCCTTGACGATCTCGGGCCGAACGATCAGTGATTTGAGGTTTGCCGACGACATCGATCTCCTACATGGCTCAAGAAGTGACCAAATCGACCATTCACAGAAGTGCAGATATGGCATGGAAATCAGCCTCGAGAAGACGAAGACAATGGTATCCAGCGGAGGTTACAGATTGGCGTGTGCTTAAGAGACTACCACCTAGAACAAATGGCAGAGTTCGTCTACCTAGGTGCCACAAAAACAGAGGATGGTAACTCCCAGAAGGTGGTGAAAACGTGTAGGCTATAGCAAAGCTGCGACTGCCGCAACAGAGAATTTGGCACGACAGAAACATTTCAATGACGTCAAAACTCCACCTTCTTAGGTCTTTGGTGATCTCTGTGTTCTTGTGGACCATGAATATCGAGATCGAGAAACGGATCAACTCATTTGAACTGAACTGCTACAGGAGACTACTCAACATCCCACACCACCAACATCCAAGTAAGACTAAGAGAACGGGTCACCCAGAACATCGGGCATCACGACAGCCTCCTAACCGTTGCCAAGAAGAAAAGCTGAGGGGTTTCGGCCATGTCACGAGAGCGAAGGGAACACTAGCAAATACACAGTGGAGGGTAACCGCCTACGCGGCCGTCCAAAGAGAATTTGGATGGATGACGTGACGCATTGGACTGGAAGAAAGACCATGAGTGACCTGATCCGCCTCGCCGAGGACAGAAGCGTGTGGTGTCGCATCGTTGACAGCTTATGGTCACCCCAATGGCCGCATGGCTGCATGACTGCAGGACATGATTATGATGATGAATCCACATCTCTCAGATGACCACAGTCACTTGAGTTTGCATTGTTTATCACCAGTATGAATCCATCCAATTGCTCCAGATGATCACATTCACCTGAGTTCCCATTGAATGGTTTATCACCGGTATGAATCCTGGCTAACAGAAGCCCAAGGCTGGGAACAACCCCCCCCCCCCTCCAGGACCTCCTTCACAAATCCTACAGGGGGTCATCCCTTTTTTAAAATCTAAAATAACCAAGTCCACACGTCCGCTTTCGTATTTCCCGCGTATACATGGTACAGGAACTCATGAACTAATGGTGGCGTCACCTGTTATTACTAGGAAGAACTCCGACATCCCTCCATGTGTACATCGAAGATGTAGCAAATCGCAACATTATGCTAAGTTTGTGCTCGATAGAAAAATTCGAGACGGTTTAGTTTGCTGATTTCATCGGTTTTTCTTGTCTGTTTGCTGCAAGCTATGTCAGATGCAGTAGAGCGTTGGCTGGAGACATTTATGTGCGAACAATATGCTGATACGTTTCATGCTTTTGGTTACAAAACCCTTCAATCGGTGAGTGAAACCAGCCAACAGGTTGATGAATTTATTTCAAGATGGCCGCCAAACTATCTAGTTTAGTCTTGTATGTGTGTTGTTTTTGGTTCATAGTAATATTTTCCGTTTTAGGTATGTCGTCTTGGTTTGCCACAGCTTCGGGGTATGGGTGTATGTCCTGAGCATTGTCAAAAGATTTTAGAAAAAGCATTGGTGTTGCAACAGTCACTTGTTTTAGGTATGTAAGAGACCCAATCTGAATCTCGATGTCAGGATGATTGATGGCGATGCCAATGACTGATGAAACTGGCTGCAGCTAGCTGTGCATGATGAAGAAGACACAATAATCTGCTAGTTTAGGCCATATCCTTAAAGACGAATTCGAAGAAGACGAATCAGTGCCAAAAAAATCAAATGCGTACACTCGGAGTTGGAACACGTCGGAAGGCCTAAGCCGTCTTCGGACAATGCCTAGAGACACGGCGATCCTTTGTTCAAGGTGAAACGCATGACTGGTCAGTGCCAAAACAAACTTCTTCGAATTCGTCTATTTACAAACAAAGCACCTGTCTCAGCTGGAAGTGAAATGAAGTGTACGAGGACAATTTCGAAAACAAGACAAACCAGAGCCCAAACACTACAAGGGTATGGTCTGAAGTGCCGTATTATCATATGGTCACAGCAGACGATAAGCTTGATCGTTATATTAGAGTCTTCCCAATGACAGTCCACCACATAACATAGTGAAAATCTCTGGGTAGAGCCTCAAAAAGTAATATAGTGCCAGTGGGGCATGTTGACTCTCAAGTCTCACTATCCCTGGGATGTTTTGACTACAGACACCCCGAGCCAACTAACATCTGATCAATACCAGTACCTTCTTTTGGTCTTGCTGATGATAGATTGCCAATAACTAGGCTTCATCCGGGATCCCTATAGTATAACTTACAATCTACTCAATTCTTTTATGCACCTCGGCCATTAAAAAGATGAAATAACTCCTTTAGTTGTCCTCTTTGTTTGCTTTCAATATTAAAATATGCAAATAGATGGATGGTTGTGTTAGCTTTACGTTATCTGTGTCAGCATTGTGTGCTGACAGGGTCAACTTGAAATATGCAGCATGGCACACAGGAGTGGATTTGTTGATGAGCAGTGGCTACGCTACGGCCACTTTACCATTCTTTTTGCAAGCAAATCCAGAAAATACACCGTCACTTTAGTGTCCTCGGAATAACCTTTGGCAATCACTTATCATGGGGCCAACAATAGTGTGATCTGATGAAAAGTAGATTGATTAACCAATTTGTGGGTCATGTTGCCACCCATAACTGTATAAATGATTAGGTTGGAAGGCATTAACCTTCTAGACTTTGCCAGGCAGTTTACATATTTTGTCTGGAAAGTCAAAATAATGA